>NC_048596.1:18253148-18553148 GCF_003668045.3 Cricetulus griseus | reverse complement strand
CAGTTTTCATTCTCAACATCACTGTACATGGTTTTCATTCTAAGACTATATACACAAAATAACCACTGATACTGTTCACTTCTCATGTTGTGTAGTCAGCTAATCATTCTTTATATTATACATTTTAAGGGAAAGTTTCCATGAATTTTCCTAATTCAAGCAAGCCACAGCACTTAGAGTCATTAATATAACCACACACTGCTATTTCATACTGTTCTGTTTTTATGCTTCTGATTAATGTCTATGTCTCTCCTGACTTAGTGACTACTTCATGAGGGCAAAGAATGTATCTATTTTATTATTATCTTAATTACTAGTATATTACTTAGAACATAGTTGTTGCTCAAGAAATATCTGTAGAATGAGAATGAATAAATGATTTATAACATTCCAGACTATTAGAATGGCACTGTAGGTCATATGGAGACACATTAATCAAATTATTAAAGAAGAAAGAATATTTTAAAATAATAACTATATAGACCAAGGATAGATGATTAGATTTTTTATTATGAACCTGTGAAATATGAATAAGCACACCATGACTGATCTTTGAACACTAAGTATAACAGGACAAATGAAAGCCTCCTCTTCATCTCTGTCCTGCTCCTCCTCACACACACGCAAAGAGAAATGTCGAAGTTCAGGGAAAGCGTGAAGAAGGAAGCCCTAGTTAATGAGTAGGGACTAAGGCCATGCAATTTCTCAACAAAAAACAAGTAAATAGCTTTTGAGCAAGAAATGGAGAGAAGGATTGAAGAGATTTAGAAAGGTAGTTTAGGTAAAATTTCAGCGACTTATATGGAGAAAAATGCCTAATATTAAACCCCACCTTGCTGGTGTTGTTATAATATAAATCCCTCTGCCTTCCCCAGACCTTCAGTAAAGTCTGCTATATTCACAAGCTCAAATCAAGACTAAGTAATCAGAAATGAAAGGTATCCTACAAGCCATTGAGACACACAGCCATTCAGGAAACACCTTTTATTTCTTTTCATTTGCTTATGCTTCCATGACTTTTATCTAACTGCTTGGTCCACACACATCATTGGAAGCTATCTTACTCACTTTGAACTGCATGGATAACTATTCCTATTCTAGATTCTAACTACACACCACATATAACATGTGAATCTCCCAACCTCATTATTCTTGCTCCAGTTACATTTTCATTTTGTGCCTTGATATTTTATATATATATATATATATATATATATATTAATATATTATATATTATATTAAGCCTCCCTGACTCTACTGTGGTTCACTCTAATTGTAATTCTTCCTAGTTGCTGGAAACAAATTCATGGTCAAGTATTTCTTCCAACCCTATATAACTAAACCAAATCTGTATGGACATATACCTTATTCAGTTTGAGGCTAGCCCACTGCCTGAGTTGAGTTAGAAAACATTTTACATCATGCTTTGCACCATCATACAAAAGATGTTTGTCAGGTCAGTCAAAATCAAGCAAGTGATAACAGTTATAAAGAATGTCTGCTACTAAAGTATTAGTTAGGTTCTATTTTTATTTGTAAATAGGTGTAATGAATGTTTCCCAATCTTTTAAAATATGAAATAATTCAATAAAATTATATATGAAATGATTTTTTGCAAATAATACATTGTGTTCAACCCACCTAGATACTAAGATGTGCCTCCCCACAACCCTGACTCTAAGAGCTCTCAAGATGAGCCCATTGTTGGAGAATCCCTGTTTAGGAGAAAGCCACTATGAGAAAGCCCCTCTTTTGTTCTTAAACAAGAAAATAACCAGAATAAACACAAATACTTCATTTCATTATATTTAATGAGCAATGCAGTAAGGACAGCTAAATAATCTGACCTACCCATCTAGGAGAGCAATGACGTTCTTCCTGGGCCGTCCAATATTAGGGCCATACAAGCTGGCTCTGGAGTAAATCCGGATGGGTTGCAGCAGCCTCTTCAGCTGGATATAATCCTTTCCCAACTGGCTACCATTTACTGCCCGGCCATGCATGCTCCGATAGTTATTTGGCTCTAGATTAAAAACAGACATATAAATTAGAATGGAGAAGAGGGAGATTCTGCCAGCCCTTTCCTTTCCACAGAACTGTGCCTTTTTTTAAATAGCATGAACAAAATAATAAAAGGACATAAGTTATCTTAAGGGACACAGAAACTGTCATACTTGTAGTGTCAACTTGATGCTCCATTCATTCCAAACTTATCTTCATAAAACATCACCCAATCACAAAAGAGACCATACTTATTTTTAGTGATATTTTATAATGAAGGCTACAGTTGGTAGAATACTGTTTCCCCAAATTTGTGTACCAGAACTTTGTGACCTTATTTGGAAATAGGGTCATTGAGGATGCAAAGTTATTATGGAGTCACAGGATTAGGGTGGGCCCTACATCTACTAACTGCTGTGTTTGCAACACAAAGGGAAAGGACCTTCAGATACACAGACACAGGAAAAAGGCTGCTTGATGACAAACACAAAGCCTGGAGAGATGCTACTATGCTAAAGGATTCTGGCAGTTCCAGAAGCTAGGAGAGAGGAATGGAACAGATTCTCCTTCAGAGCTTGCAGAAGAAAGCAACCATGCAGATATTTTGATTTCAGACTTGTGGCTTCATAAACAGTAAAAGAAAACTTTTAAGCCACAGTAATTTGTTATTGAATAGCATAGTAAACTAATACAAATGGTAAGAAGGGTTACCTGCATAAGGAAGATTATTGCACACAAACTTAGGGAAAACACTCTTGTTGTTCATTAGTAACAAAGTAGCTGATTGAAATAATTTTGAGTGAAACCTCTTTCCTTAAGTTTAGCACTGGAAGGATATAAAAAAGTCATAAAAAAAAACAGCTCTTAAGAGTTAGAGATAGCTAATTAGAGATTCCCTAAATCCATTATCTCAGATAGTATGAAGCTGAGATTCTGGTAGCGACAAGGCATAGATTATCAGAGTCACATGACATTTTAAGAAAAATCTGTGGGACTAAGACAGCTGCAGTGAAAACTGATCATTTGTTTTACAACAAGGCTACATATATTCAGGGGAACCATGGAGAGCTTTAGCTATCCCTGTACACCCACATGGATATGAACCCTAGAACTCTCACAGGGGAGGCACAGATGCCATGTTACTACCCAAGCATTTACTGTTTACCTTTCATCAGCATATCTACTGGCCTGGCCTTATTGGCTCAAGTTAAGTGATGGAGATGTCTTCTGTATATATATTTCTCTTATTGGTTGATGAATAAAACACTTATTGACCAGGCAGGAGATAGGCAAAGCTAGGAGACAAGGAGAATTCTGGGAAACAAAGGAAGAAGGAGTCATCATATAAGATGCCAGAGGAGAAGCAGATCCGGTGTTCTCTGGTAAGCCAAGACCATGTGGAAATACTTAAATTGATAGATACGGGTTAATAATTAAGACAGAGCTAGCCAATAAGAAGTCCCAGCCACCAGCCATCAGTTTTATAATTAATATAGCATCTGTGTGTTCATTTGTGGCTAAAACAGCAGTGGGACCAGCAAGGACAGAAAACCAACCATAACAGTTAAGTAAGCACATCTCTGATCAATTATTGGCTCATCATTAAGTTGTATCAATGTGAAGGCAATCCCTAGAAAGTTGACCTTAAAAATATCTTCAAAGGTTTAACTAACAAACAAACATCTAATGTGTGTTGGTGCTTTGTTTGCATGTGTGTCTGTATTCTATGGACGCTCAGTGCCCTCAGAGGCAAGAAGAGGGTATCAGAACCCCTGGGACTAGAGTTACAAAAGGTTATGAACCACTCTACAGGTGCCAGGAATTGAACTTGGGTCCTCTGGAAGAGCAGATGGTACTCTGAACCACTGAGCCACTCTCCAGCCCCTAAAGAATTAAGTTTTTTAATTGGAGATATCAATAACTACCTGACTCTGGAGTAATAGACTATAACTTTAGTCCTAGTAACTGAAAAACCAAATAAAAAGCAATAAACTCAATCTCTGGGATGGGCAACTAAGAATTCTACATCCTTCTAACTATTATCTAAAATGCATTACTTTCAAGAACAAAATTATGAAGTGTGGAAGGAAAATAGGAAAGTGTAACCATATAAAAGAAAGGAAAACTAGCAGTCAATAGAAAATATCTCTTTGAAACCTTTAACATTAGATTATTTGGCATATAAGAACTTCAAAATTATGTGTTCAGGGAGCTAAAGAGAACAAAAGAATTAATAGAAAGTATGTTACTGACTTATCAAACAGGGATATAAAGACACTATAAAAAGAATCAAATGGAAACTCAAACTGAAATGACACAGCACATACAGGAAAACAGAATGAGATTAAAAACTGAGAGGTTTTTTTTTTATCAGCAACAAAGGAGGCAAGAAGAGATGATATATTCAAAATTCTGTGAAATGCTACAATGAAGTGTTTCTTTATTAATTTGGATTTAAATTAGTGTTGCTTGAAAACAGATGGTGATGAGCTATCTCATCAAAATTTTATGTGACCTCATCTATAGCTATATAATCAAAACAGTTACTGATAATACCGAAGAAACTGATTTTAGGGGCTGGAGAGATGGCTCTGTGATTAACAGTATGGGATGCTATTCTCTTGCAAAGGACCTGGATTTGGATCTTAACACCCACAGGGCAGCTATCTATCTTTGGTATCAGTTGCAGGGTATCTCATGCCCTCTTCTGGCCCCCATGCACATACATGTAGGCAAAACACTCATACACAAAAAATGAAAATAACAAATACATTTTTTTAAAGAAGGTAACTTCAATTATTTGGTATACAAAAGTTTACCAGTTGTTAAAATGAAAACAAATTACATACTAAAGAGATATAGAGACATGTTTATTTTCTATACAGAATTAAACCACAAGGATGGGGAGACATTAAGACCCAGTTAGGGATACTGTCTGATCTTTAGGTGGATCAGAGTTTGATCCCCAGCACCCACATGGCTGTTGGTAATCATCTGTAACTCCAGCCTCAAGGCACCTAATGCCATTTTCTGGCATCCTTGGGCATTGTGCTCACATGGTACATAGACATACATGCTAATAAAGCACCTATATACACGAATAAGTAAATATTAAATCTTGGATGAATATTTGATCTTGAAGAACATAAGCATTGTTAGTGTGGCAAATTACCAATACAGAGCCAGGTAAAAATACAAGGGATTTTAATAGGGAAAAGCCTTATTTAGAGAGCGACCTAGCCAGCTGCCGGGCAGCAGTCTGTACAGCAAGCCGAAAGCAAAACTGAAAGTAGAAACCCGCCACCTGAACGTCCTTCACTCTATGTCACCCTAGCAGGCGTGGTCAGGCACACCTGTAGCCAGCCCCTAAGCAGGCGTGGCTACAGCATCCCCTATACATCGTCAGTGTTTTCAGAGTTGATTGATACTTTGACCATATAATCAGCAACTGACGATACTTATGTTCTGCAGGAACACTTTGTATATAAATAACAGTGCAAAATGACAAAAGTATGCTTGGGACCATTTCAGAAAATTATTGCAAATTCTGTCCTAATTCCAAGCAAAATTAACTTAATAATTTTTAAAAATGAAACTCAAGTCAGCAACTCAAATACCAGTTTTTGAAATCAAAGTTTCTGACACGATCCAATCTGTAAATAATACTAATTTGCTACTTACATACTAAGGACTGCTGTCCTAAACATACTAGAAAACTTTGTTTCCAGAGCCAAGTCACATGATGCAGAAACACCCTAGATTCAGCACATTTGATTATTGTGATGCTTGGTTTTAACTATCAACTTGATACTCTCTAGAATCACCCTAGTTTGGGTAGGCCGGTGGCCATGTTTGTCAAGAATTGTTTTATTGTTAATTGATGTGGGAAGATCCAACCCACTGTGGGTGGCACCATTTCCAGGGTTTGGGTTTCGTTTGGCCTGTGTGGAGTGGAGAAAGTGAGAGAGTAGTAGAAATGCATGCCCTTGTTCTGTGATCTTGACTGTGGATAGCTGTTCCATGTCCCTGCCTTAACTTCCCTCCAATGATGAGTTGTAATTTGGCTTTGTAAGCCTAAAATGTCTTCCCTTAAAGTTTCTGTTGTCAAAGTATTTTACAATGACACAGGGATAATTTTGAATTAATTTTCAGTCATTGCACATTTAAAATTTTTCTGTTGGCATTTTTTTAAACTCCACATTCAACTACACAACCCCATATAGGGACCTGGTGTACAGTTCAAGAAGCTAGTAGAAAATTTGAGTAACACTATAGGTTAATGCAACCTGTCTGACTGACCAAACACCAAACTTTTCAGCTAACAATAGCACCATACACTTTGTTTTCCTGGGTACACAGAAACATCTTCTAAATAGAGCATATGCCAAGACATACACAAATCTTTCAATTTAAATCATACAATGTATATTTCCTGATTTACAGATTGGACTTTAATTAACTAATTGAAATGTGAAAATTCACAAATATTAAGAAACTAAAAATGGATAGTACCTAGGCCAATGAAGAGTTAACAGGAAAATAAGAAATATTTAGAACAGAATGAAGTGAAAACATGATAGAATACATAGGATACAAAATTCACAATTCTTAGGGGAAAATTTGTAGCCTGAGACTCCAATGGAGGGTTACTCTCTCAGCCTATCTATCTACAAATGATGTGGCAGACTTTGGTGATCCCCCATGGAAGGCCTCACTCACCCTGGAGAGTGGAGGGGGGGATGGGATGGAGAGGGAACTGGGATTGATATGTAAAATAAGATTGTTTCTAATTTAAATTAAAATATTATAAAAAATGAAAAAGATCTTAAATACATACCTAAAATACTTCCGGAAGAAAGGAAAACCAGTATGGTTTCCATCTCATGGAGTGAGATCCAGAGCTAATGTGATCAAGAACCTGAGAGTCCATGGGTCACAGGCCTAGGAGAAAACCTACTACTATTATCCTACTAAAGGAACAGAGCAATAAAATGACTCTTGATGACATACTGCTATATCTATTGATGAGCACCTCACTCAGCCAAAATAAGAAAAGCTGCTTCCTCTTACAGCAGAGACCTACTATAGGACAATGTGCAGAAGGTGAGAGACTTGGGAGCACTTGGTCCTGAATGGGATGTCTTCATCATACCTCTCCCCACAAGACTCGGGGATCTATGCAGAAGAGGAGGCAGGATATATCTGTAAAAGCCAGATATAGTGATGACTCCAAGGAAACAGGACTTCCAGACCAACAGGACTCAGACACATATGAACTCACAGAGACTGTGCAGCCCTCACGGGACCCGCACAGGCTCAAGCCAGGTAGGATCTCAGAACTGAGGGGGACGGGGATGTGGGGAGTTTCTACAACAGAGAAACCTGCTCTCAAAGGAAAACAATCCATTTCTTCCAGTGGAGTGCTGCTGAGTCTATCAACCGCACTCCAGGCCAAGCCCCATGTCCAGGAGCAGCTAGCTTACATAAACAAACTCCATGTTTTGGCTTGGGTTTTGTGGGCTTTTTGTTTCTCTTGGTTTGGCCCTTTTTTTTGTTGCTTTGTTTGATGTTTGTTTTGTGGAGTTTAGGGGGGAAATGGAGGAAGACAGAAGATGAAGTTGAGTGGTTAGGTAGGATCTGGTAGGAGTTGAAGGAGAGAAAAACAGGCTCAAAATATTTGTATGAAAAATTTTTGCTAAAATATTATAAAGAAAGAAATGAAAAAGGATGAGGAAGATACCTAAGTGAGTGAGAGAAGACCTGAGTCTAAACCTCTCCCAACTATGTAATAAACCATAGCTCTGCATGCCTGTACCCTGTATTGCAGAGTGAAGGCAAATAGACCTGAGAGATTGCTGGCCACACAGCCTAGCAAAAAAGAGGGTAAGCTTCTAGTTCAGTGTGCACCATGTCTCAAGGCAATAAGGTGGACAGAAATTAAATATGACACCTAATATGCTCTTGTCTTTCTATTTACACACACACACACAAATGAAATCTCACCAACATGACTACCTAAACCTGAACAAGGACATGCCAGTGTAGACAAGGGGGGAGACTATGAGGCTTCAACCCTAAACAAAAGGAGTACAAGCAACTAAGAAATGTTGAGTGAGAGAAATAGTCTTCTTTGGGGAATAGCATAGCAATTGGTTTTCCAATACCAAATGATCAGCCCTGATAACATACATAAAGTGACATTATACATACTAAGCAGGTTTTTGTGTTTAGGAATACATATGTACATAAATATGCACATATACATGTAATAACAATTAAATAATTTTAGAACAAGATCAAGACAAGGTATATGGAAGAGCTTGGAGGAAGGAAAGGGAATGGGGAAATGATGTAATTAAAATCTCTAAAAATTAAGTAGGAAATTAAAATAAGAATAAAATCAATGAATGAAAAAGTTGATTGACATTCCTATAGGCAGCAAAAAGAAAAGTCATGGATTAACAAAATTAATAATGAAGGGTTCACAAAGGACCTCAAAGAGTTGAACTGGCGAAGGACTACTAAGAATAACTTTATGGAAATTATTTGGACAGTGAATTGATGAAAAATATTCAAGAAAGACACACATTATTAAAACTGACTTAGCTTACTCTGGTAGCTCATGCATGTAACCCCAGCATTTAGAAGGCCGAGGCAGGAGAATTAAGAGTTCAAGGCCAGCATGAGATAGATACATAGCAAGTCTGAGGATAGCCTCAGTTACAGAAAGACTATTTCACAAAATAAACAAAACAAAGCACCAGACTCAAAGAAAGTTGAAACACTAAATAAACATAAGAAAAAGAAAAGACACATTGAACTAGTAATTTAAAAAAAAAAAACCTTTTCTCTAAGAAGCCTAGACTCAGATATATTAATTAAGCATTGGAAGAAATATCAATTCTTCATGGGTCTTCCAGAAAACAGATGAAGGAAGCAGGCTCACAATTTATTTTATGAGGCTAATATTTCTGTTACCAATGGTAGACAGAGCCATTAAGAGGGAACTACAGATGAAAATTCCTCATAAATATAGATACAAAAACATCTCCACAAAATATATACAAATCAATTTCAACAGCATACACAAAAAAATCAAACTTTATGATCCAGTGGGACTAATGCAGGAAATGCAAGGTTGACTTAATGTCAATCCAAAGAATATAAACTATTGTTTTGATGGATTAGAGGACTGGAGTACAACACCAATATGTGCAAAACCAAAAAGTCATTTGGCAAGTGATAAATATCCCCAACAAACTGACTACAAGGTTAAACCTCCTTATACTAATAAAGATTGTATGAGAAAATCTATGGCTAACATACTTAAGGATGAAACACTGATTTACTTTTCTATAGTGGCAAATGATGTTAAATATGCTTTTATGTGGTTATTGGCCTTCTGTGCATCTCCTTTCAAAATGTGTCCATGTTAATTCTGTTTAACAATATTCTGCCAACTGCTTCCAGTGTTGTGTTTAATACAAAGTGAAACCAAAATAGAAAATTAACTCACCTTCCTAAAGTGTTCGTTTTTATCAGGGTTCATATCTATTTTTTCTTAGTGTAGTTCATTTTTGTATTTTAGACTAATTTTACTGTTATAGAGAGTCTAGCATACAGTACAAGGAGACCTGTATAGTTTGTGATCCCCTACTATAGGTGTGTATAAACCACACACAGGTATGTACACACACAAACACATACTCATTTTCCCATAGTATACATGTCTTGCCTTGACTTGGTATATTGTTACAGTTGATAAACCAGTATAGATATATTATTTTGGCATTAAAGTCTATAATCCTTATTGTGACATACTCTTAATATTATATAGTAGTGTGGACTTTGAAATGTTCATAAGATTATGTATCTATAGTTACAATAGTATATTGAGTTAATTTATTACCTTAAACATCCTGCCTGATCACATATTCATCCCCCTTTTTACTTCTTTCCAGAACTCCTGGAAATGTCTTCCTCATTTATTCTCTATGTGTGGTTTTGCTTTTTCTAGGATGCCATGGAATCATAATCATGGCTGAAAGTCCTTTAAATACAATTCAGAATTTGGCCTTATCTCTTATAAATTGTGACCTGCTGGTACATATTCAATATTATAAGAAAAACAAGTTGTATTGTGCTTTCAGTTGCTTGTGAACCACAATTAGAAGAGTCACTGGTATGTCCTTGAAGTCACATATATGTAAATAGTCAATATCAGTTCTACAAGCTACTTAAATATTTTTAAAATACTTATTATCTGTTAATTTATCAATAATTTGTGACTAATATGTATTTTTAATCCACATTTTATGTTGGATAAACAACTTTCATGATTTGTAATTTAGTCTTTTCAAATTAAAAATGCCCTCCCATTATAGTAGTAATGAGTGGCTTAAAGTATATCCTATCTTTGGCTTTAGGTAATAAACTATTGAAGAGTACACATCCTAAATTCTGTACAGTCACTGAAAATACATTAATCCTTTACCAAACTCTGAACAGTTCAAACATTGCTCAAAAGTTCAAGTCCAAAGTGGGATTTGGTTTTTGTGAACAGAGATTCAAAATAGACACTTAACTGTGAGCCTCTCTCTAAAAAAAAAAAAAAAAAAAAAAAAAGAAACATTTCCAGTAGACAGTGGCACAGAGTAAGTGCTGCCAATTCCAAATGGAAGAATGAAGGTGTGTGGAGGGATGGAGCCAAAATAAGACTGAAATCCAGTAGTGCAACATCATATACTATGGATGGCGATAGCATCTGCAGGCACATGGTGGTGTGATGTGAGCTTCAAAGGGCTTAGGCAACTGCAAACCCTGCTGTCTTGTGATTTTCAGCCCCCTGTCTCTCTGCTAAGCAGTTTCTCCTCTTGCATGTGGATTTCCTTGGCAAGTGTTCCATGTTCCTGGAATCTCCAACTCCCTGTGGTCTTCCACACACCTTCAATTTCACTCTCAGAACTTCCTGCATTGCTCTTCTGGGGACCCCCTGTAAAGAAGGGTTCTATCCATGCTATACATTAGCCTGCCTTCCAAGCTTTCCTTTGAAACTGAGTAGAAGTCTCCAGGACCCTGTAACTTTTATGTTTTGTTTGCTTTAAAACAAGCAACAGATGGACAACACCAAGGTGTGCTACTAGCTCAAGCGGTTACATGGCCCTCCTGGACCTTGGACAGCACTGAGGTGTATTACTAGCTCAAGCAGTTACACGACCCTCCTGGACCTTGGACAGCACTGAGGAGTATTACTAGCTCAAGCGGTTACACGACCCTCCTGGACCTTGGCCTCAGCAGCAGAGCACATGAGTGGTTGGATGTACAACAATGCTCCTCCAGGAGTCTCTATTCTGACAACACAGCCAGAGCCCTCTTCTCCAAGCAAAATATTTCAAATAAATTTACTCCTTCATACCCTTAATTCTGCAATGGGTGGGTCTGGCCAGCTTCCAAGAACCCTCACAAGGTATCTTTCTTTATTGTCCTGATGCAAAGCATATGTCATTAGTTTTAAAACTAAGACTAATATCTTCAACCACCACACTCTCCTTAGTCCCAAATTTGAGCATGTGTCTTACGCAAGCCACAGTTCTTCAAATCTTTCTGTTCTGCTTTTTTCTCGAAAATTTTACAATAAACCCAGATAAAGGCAACCATCAAAACTCTTCCTATAGCCAGAATTCAGGACTGGCTGCAATAACATTTCCTTTGCTAGATTAGTCCATCACCTTTAATCTAAATCTTCTACAAAGTGTCAAGGAATGGACAAAAATAGATCATTTCTTAGCCACAATGTATCATGAATGGCCTTCAATACAATTCTCTCTTTGTGCTTGTTATAAATACATGTGTTTGTTGTTGGGTGATGGAGGTCATAGATGGTGCTGTATGGAGCTGGAATGGGCTTGGGGCTGAATGCCATGGAGACAGACAGAAAGACACACACAGATACTGGCTGAGTTCACCCAGCAGGGCAGGCCAGGCAGCATTCTAGGGCCTGTAACACTTGGTTGATGGGCAAGAGTCATCTGGGAGTCTGGTCTAGGGCTGGTGGGGCCCCAGACGCCTTGGAGGGTCCTTGGTCCAGTCAGATTGAGGTTTTGTGTGGTGCTGCAGTGGCACCTGGGCTCAGCTTGTATCATTATAGGCCTTGCACAAAGGCTGTGCAGTGCATGTCCCAGTTATAGTATTTCAGCGGCATCTGCTCCACCTGGGCCTGTGTCAGTTGCTGTATGGGTTCTAAAAGGAAGGAAGTTGGTGCTCAGATTTTTGCTACACAGTATGAAGCCCATCTGGCCACTGGGGTAGATGCAGTAGGCATAGCTCACCACAAGGATCAAAGATTGCAAAAGCACCATTTCCTTGATGAGGTCCAGGTGTAGCCAATACAATTCTCAATGGACTTCTTATTCCTATGTGAAATGTCACAGGAATAGTCTTGTGTTTCTCACAGTTCTATGGGCTTTCTGGCCATCAGTGCTTCCACCAGAATCACCTATCAGGCTCTGGTTATATAATTCTAGGGTTTCTCCAGTGTGTATCTCCAATCCTACCCAAACTACTTCAAAAGGTTTCTGAGACATACTTTCTGCTAATAGTTTTTTATCAACAATCCTACTTCTTCGTGCCAATTTTGTAATTTTGTGTATATATCTGTGTACATGAGTGCATGTGATTGTGCATGAATGTGTGTGTGTGTGTGTGTGTGTGTGTGCGCGCACGCGCGCATGCGAGCGTGTACATGCATGTATGTATGCATGTATGTGTTTGTATATTGGAATTCCTATCCCTGTGAGAAATAACTGAGAGAAACAATTTTAAGGGAAGAGGAGCTGACTTTGACACAACAGACAAACTGCCTTACTTTGGGCCAGAGGTGAGGCAGAACACATGGCAATGTGGCAAAGATTTTCTCCTAGTAGTAATCAGGAAAGAGATAGAGAGAAGGGGACAGGGGAGAGAATGCTCTTACTAGTAGATAACCTTCCTTCCTTTTATTCTATTATCAGTGCCCACTCTATAGGTTGATGGGGACATTCAGGCAGGCCTTCCTCCATTTAGTTTCCCCTTCTATAAATGCAGACACAATTAGAAGTATGCCTCACTAATAATCCTCTAGATACTTTTCCATCAACAAAGTTTAACCATCATGGAGCCCTGGGGACATACTTTCACTTCTACTTCATACTTGATATAATATTTTGCATAGTATATGCCCAATACATATATATCAATCATGAGAATGAATGAGTATCATGTTACTATGTGTGGGAATGTACACATAGGAAGCAATGAGGAGAAGGTAGAATTGAAATGCATTCTGGAGATGGGAAAGGAGAAAAGCAACCATGCATAAAACTGCAGTTTGACGATGCCCCCTCCCCCTATTTTCTTCTACTGGTCTTGCCTGAACATCAAAACTTTATCCTCTGGGACACTTCTCCAAGCTATGATTCATACTCATGTAGTTCAAGTCATGTTTGGGTTTTGCAAAGCTATCACATATGCAGATATACATAGTAAAAATGTACAAATATTATTTATTCATTACAGTTATTTAGGACTGAAAGCCAAGTAAATGTTCAGGAAAAAAATTAATAGAGTTGAGTAGCTAGTATGACAATAAAAATCATCTTTAAAAGGCTAAGCTTCCTAAAGTCAAAGTTTTATTTTGTCAAATGACTCAATAGACTCTAAGGAACTGAATTCTGTAGCTAAAATCAGAGGTGCACAAGTGATCATATATGGGCCTAGTGTGGATACAGATATATGACACTGACTTAATAATTAACTATAGTAGATTTTGCTAGTTTATGGATATAAGCATTTCTATAATGTATTGGCAACTCAAAATGTAGGATTGTGTTCATTCAATTAAAAGTAGTGTATTATTTTATAGTAAATTTTATTGTTAAATAGGGTTTTCTAAAGGAGAACACTGCTTCCCTAGGGCAGAGTTGAACTGTAATCCTTCTATATTTCCCCAGTTTGCAACCCATCTTTGGAATTCTCTATTACTGTTTATTCACAGTTCACTGATGATCAATACATTATAATCACCATCCAGTATTAGTGAATTAGAAAATTTATAATTTATGAATATTTAACATCACATACACTTCATAGCCACAAAATAAAATCATTAAAAATTTTGTGTCAAGAAAGTCTTGCTTTTTAGACCTTGGAATACCAAACATTAATTCTTGCCTCTTGATAAGAGGTATGCCTTGCTTTAGTGAGTGTAGTCCTCATTATTCTTTGATTTTGAAGGAGAAATTGAAAAGTAGATTTAGGTAGCTGAAATCCAGCCACTCTGGAAGTTATTATTATTGTACTGTCCATTCAAGTGTATTTATTTTTGCTGAACTTTTACCTGGCTTTCATCTGGACTGGGAAAAACCACCTGCTTTGTTTTTCACACACTGGGGTTTGCTCTTGAGCTGATGTGAGGGATGGGATGGAGATTGGAAGGATGGGAGATGGGGATTGGCTAGAGCCCTAAGCATTCATTCTATCCAAAAAGATAAAGTCATAGAAAAGAAAATGGGCAGAAAACTGGAGAGACAAGTCTAGGCAAGAATGGTGAACATGACGACAATTTTGAGAAGGGAAAGGACACACATGCAACACAGAAAATTGTGACCAGAATATATTAGAATCTTGTAAGATCAGATTCTGATATAAGAAGTACAGAGGAATTAAAAGACAAATTAATCTTCTGGGAACCCTAAATGATAAACTAAGATGGGCACAATAGGAGAATGGGAACGAATCTGTCCAACAGTAAAAATATTTTTAAAGGAGTATATGAAATTTTCAAAGAATATAAAAAGACCATAACCAGTGCGCAATAGCATAATTTCTTCTCTACCAACTTTACTTGCAACCTGAAAATGATCATGCCCTGCTTGGAAGGGTGGGTTTCTAAGTGAGAATGCACTTGAGATGTCTGAGAATTGAAACTAAGACACATAAAAGAGAAAGAAAAAAAAGACAAGGCCATGCTAAAACTGTCCAGGGTAGAGAGTCAAAACTGACCCAGCAAACACTCACAACTCGAGCTTTCTTTTTGCTTTGTTGACTTTTAAATCACCGAATTTGGTTCTGTGTTTCTCTAGCCCCATCTACATCCCTGTTTTCACATCCATGGCAGTACCTTTTTACCTCCTTTCAAATGATCCTTTACTTTTGTGTGCCCTGAAGAGGCATTTAAAATAATGATGGTGAGAATCATGTGTTTTGTGGACAAGTAATAACACTCTTTGAATGTACTCCACTCCTTCTCTGAACTATGTAGGGCAGTTTGAAGGAAAGAATAGATGGGATGGGCAGTTATTACTAGATAACCGTATAGAAAGATGTATATTGCTCTCTCCTCACTAGGTGTTACTATCAAACTGCTCCAGTTACTCCAAATGAAGATTTATTTTAGCTGAACAAACTCTCACACTCCAAGATCTCAGAAACTCTAAAGAAGTATTCCCATCAATCACCCATGGGTAAGTTTTGATTTTTCTAGCTTACCTGTAACTATTTTTCTTTTACAGAATAATTTAAAAAGAATAATTTTACTTATGTAGCATAATATATATATATATATATATATATATATATATATATATATATATATATTTAAAAAAAACAACCAAACAAAGCCAGACCAAAGGCAAACCATTTATCTCCTGGCTTAGAAAAGTCTCTATTACTTTACACCACAATTCTTTTCAAATTTCCTCTATTCCAGGAATGAAAGAGAGAATAGAAGAAGAGAGAAGAAGATGGATGATGGATGCTATTAAAATATATGGAATTTCTTTTATTTCTATTCTCCTTTGCCTTCTTGTTAGGAAAACTTCAAATTCTAGTATGCAATAAATATGAGCAAGTGCACCTGTGCAATGCATATAGTGCTCCAAGAATTTGTCTGGCAAAGAACCAATGAACTATTTTATAAGGATCATCTTTCAGACCAATGTTCTCTGGACTATGCACTGAACAATAAAGCTCAGGTTTCATCTGGTTTAACATCAAATTCTTAGTCATTGATCAACATACTACTTTTTCTTTTCTTTTCTTTTTCTTCTCTCTCTCTCTTTCTCTCTCTCTCTCTCTCTGTGTGTGTGTGTGTGTCTGTCTGTCTGTCTCTGTCTGTCTCTGTCTCTGTGTGTCTGTGTGTGTGTGTGTGTGTGTGTGTGTGTGTGTGTGTGTGTGTGTGTGTGTGTGTGTGTGGCATTCCCACCATATTTGGAGATATCCAGAGAAAACTATGTGGTGTGAATTAATTAAATCTACTATTCTTAACCATTTTGGTGTTATACCATATTGACAGTTATTCTGGCTACTTTTTGTAAACTTGACATAAGCTAGAGTCATTTGAGAGGAGGGAAACTCCAAAAGACCATGCTGTACATAGGCCTGTAAGACATTTTACTATTTAGTGTTGGATGGGGAGAGTTCAGCCCATTGTGGGTGGTGCCATCCCTGGGATGGAGGTCCTGGGTTCTGTAAGAGCAGGCTGAATGAGCCATGAGGAGCAAGCCAGTAAGTATCATGCCTCTCTGGCCTCTCCATCAGCTCCTACCTCCAGGTTCTTACCTGGTTTGAATTCCTTCCTTGGCTTCCCTCTGTGGACTTTGACTTGGAATATGTAAGCCAAATATACCCCTTCTTCCTCAAGTTGCTTTTGGTCATGGTGTTTCATCACAGTAAGAGAAACTCTAAGACAATAGTCAACTCAGTGGCTAAGCCTCTAAACAGAGCTCTGACTAAGATTATGTTTCAAGCCAACTTATTTTCCCCTTTATTTTATCAATTCATAGGAAATGACATCCTTACTTACCATTACCCAGTTCCCAAGAAATGTTGTACTTTTTGCTGGCACTGTACTTCAACAGGCTCAGGGCACTAGAACTGTTCCAGGAGTTATTGGGATTACGACGCAGTGCATTTAGAGCAAATATCAGGTGGAGTCCAGAGCAATCAGCAAAGTTATAAAGTTTGTCTAGAGACCTGGCTGGGAAGAAGCAGAGAAAGGCTTATAACTTTCAAATCTCAACAAAAGGAAAATATTAGCTTCTACAGAAAGCCTTCCCTGCTAGTAAGAAACTGCACAGACAAGCTAACCTTCTAAAAGAGAGTATTACCTTCTGACCTGGGATGCACTTTGATGTGATTTGGGGGAGACAGCACTCAGAATTTCAGACAGAGCTTGCAAACTGGCAACCAAGCCTAGCTCACAGTGCATTTGTTTGCTAATAAATGGTGCAATTGCTGATCTTTAAGAAAAGAAGATTTCCCAAACTAGCTGGGTTTCTAGATTTGGGGGGCAAATATCAAAAGTTCTAGTACTCTTATGTCTATATTCATGCTTGACTGACAGTAATCATGTCAAGGTACAAAGTCACAAAAGACTAGCTGGTCAGTATTAGAAATAACACAGATGACCAAGAGTTCCAAAGCATTTCACTCTGGGCCACATTTCTAGTATGTTTGAGATGGAAGTTCTGTAATAATTTTGCATATATGTTCATCTCAATACCAAATGACTCATATCCACCCCATTCCTTCATTTTACTGCAGCAACTCATGTCTGGTTCTCATTCCCATTTATATGGAATAGGTACAATGCCCATTTACTTCTAGATTCATTCCACTCTGTCAATCATCTTCCCTTTATTGCTGTTGTCAGTTTCTCTCACTCCCAAAAGCCTTAATCAGTTTTCACTACCAGGGAGTGTACTGCAAGATTCTCTCTTCCAGATATGACAGGGAAGCTACCCACTAAATCTCAACAATAGGCTGCTTAAACAGGAAATGAATGATGACAATAGCAGTTGACATACCAGTGTGGATGGGTGAACATTGATGAAGAATTACAGGCCCTGAAACATGACTGCTGCCCTACCCATACATGAAGAACTACAGGCTGTGACAAAAGACTTCTGAGAGAAAGAGGATATACCTTTCTCAGGAATGAGACCTTAAACGGCTACCCAATCTTGTGTTGAGCTCTAAAACACACACACACACACACACACACACACACACACACACACACACACACACTCACACACACACACACACACACACACAGTATGAAATGGACCCAGGGGGTTTCACTTATATATTTACTTCATACATATGTAAGAAGTAGAATTTTTTGAAAAAGAAGTCTTGATTTTGAAAGAGTGTACGAGTGGCACAGGGTGGGGATGGACAGGGAGGAGATGGAGGGGGAAATGATGTGATTATAGTTTAATCAAATTTTACAAAGAGGCATAAGTAGAAGAAAAAAAGAAGATCCATCCAATAAATTTTGATTTTGGTTTTAAAGAACAGAGGCCAACATCTGCCCTTGCACTCAGCACAGTCACACCTCAACACTGGTCACCTGTGATAGGACTTCCAGGCCTTCATAGGGCAGATATAAGAAAGACTGACAAGGAAATTTTTAAAAAGGCAAAACTCAGTATTTTTTCAGTATCCATTGTGAGGAAGATGAAACAATATATAAGAATAGCCTAACAAACTAGCCAAATTAAACATATTTTAAAAGAAAACTATCATCATTTTAAAGACCATTGGCAATAGTTATCAGATTGCACCTACAACTGAATAATTACACTATCATGCTTTGCTTTAGATAAAATAGTTTTATCTAGAGGTTCCCTGATACCTGAAAATTATTATAGGCTTCCCCAAGTAGTTTGAATATTAAATGATCAGAAGAGGTCCAATGTGAAGTCCTTTGATATTTGTGTCACAAAACTTCAATTATGTTGACAGGAAAATATTTGTTCATTCATACTCCTTACACTTATGGTGACCTTTTACAGCTTGTCAGCTATACAATGGCAGATGCTTATTTTTATGAGTTTTAGTTTTATTCATAAAACAAAAGTTTCCATAAAATAAAATCCTAATAGAATATACCAATATTTAGTATAAATGACTGAAAGTGATTTTAGATAAATAGATTACCTTTACTTAGACTTTTCTAGAACTTATTATGTCTACCTAGGTGTTTCATGTATATTAGGCAAATACATACCAAACACAAAAGCACCTCAATCTGTGACCTCATAAATTTAAGGTTCACAGCAAGGAAAAAATAATCTACAAGAAGATCACTTCAAAGTAAAGAACATGGAATAATAATTTAGAGTTTGTAAATGAGGTAAAGTTGAGAAATAAAATGTTAAAAGCTTAAGAAAAACATTATTAAGGATAATTTTAAATCTGGCCTCTTCCATGAAGTCCCTCAAGTCTAGTGCTGTATCTCACTATATCCTTCAATTAAGCCAATCATTCTGGCACTAGGGAGATATCCAGAGATCTACAAGGTTGACCCCAACTAATATTCTAAGTAATAGTCGAGAGGCTACCTTAAATGCCCTTCTCTGATAATGAGATTGATGATGACCTTATATGCCATCCTAGTGACTTCATCCAGTAGCTGATGGAAGCAGAGGCAGACACCCACAGCTAAACACTGAGCTGAACTCCGGAATTCATTTGCAGAGAGGGAGTAGTGATGACCAAAGGAGTCAAGTCCAGGCTGGAGAAACCCACAGAAACAGCTGATCTGAACAAGGGGCTGCTCATGGACCTCAGACTGATAGAAACCAACATAGGATTGTTCCAGACCCCCTGAAAGAAGTCAGTTTGGAGGTCTGGACAATCTATGGGGCCACTGGTAGTAGATCAGTATTTACCCCTAGTATACAAATGAACTGTGGGAGCCCTCTCCACATAGAGGGATACTCTCTCAGCCTAGACACACTGGGGAGGGTCTAGGCCCTATTCCAAATGATATGACAGACTTTGAAGATCCCCATGGAAGGCCTCATCCTCCCTGGGGAGCAGAAAGGGGATGGGATAGGAAGTCTGTGGGAGGCAGGGGAAGAAGGGAAGGAGAGGGAACTGAGATTGACATGTAAAAGAAGCTTGTTTCTAATTTAAATAAAAAACATCCCATGTGTGTTTCATCCCTTCCCACCTTTCAAAAAAAATAAATAAATAAGCCAATCATCTAGCACCTATTAGTTTATGCCATAAAGTCATCTTGAAGAGTTCTTACAACCCAAATATTTTATGTTACATAAAAATGTGTGTAATGAAAATGAAAGAGGTCAAAGAGAGATAATAATTATTGCCAATTTAAGAAATGCACTCTAAAGTACATTAGGGAAATACATGTGTTTCAGTGCAGAGAATTTAGTAGACGCTTAACAAATACAAATTTTCTTGGACTATTCCCCCTTCACCCTACCCCTGGGATTCTTCCAAACAAGTAAATACTTAAAGTTGACTTTCTACTCCCTCCACCAGAGTATACTAGTGCCTTGATGTGCCCTGCATTCCACAAGAATTGAATTTTAAGGTGCAACATTTTATTGGTTAGCAAAAAGGCAGTGGAGTTACAGAAAGGTCTACGCATCAATAGGCTTGGGACTCTTTCAAGCAATGCTGAAAGTGCTCTGAAAGTTCTTGAGACTTCTGAAGAACTAAAGATTGAAAGACAGCTAAATGTTTTTGAAAACATGTCTACATACACTACACACAAGGTTCAAAAGAAGAAAGAGTGGAGGAGCTGTGGGGAGAAGTAGAGCAAAACAAAACCTCAAACAAATAAAAGACAGCAGTCCAGTCTTTAAAAACCACAAAGAAGAAAGTTGAAAAGCAGTGCTGTACAATGCTCCTGTTAATAACACAGAGCAACAAACAGACAAGGAAAAGGTGGAGGTGGAGAGAGCCACTGAGTTCATTAGACAGGGGGACTGGAGGACAGACTGAGGGTCAAATGGAACACTCCAAGAATACAGAGATGGAGAGCAAAGAATAGACTCAACTTACTTGTTCAAGTTCTATGGCAATAAAAGAACAGAAGAACTTGGAGTTGATCTTCTTAAATTCAAGATGTAAAACCTCTTTTTTGTCAAAACACCATTTCTTCACTGAGGCTAGCCTTAGTTTCATGCTTGGGATGGACAGATAAATACCAATGAATGTAAACCAAGATGCAAATGATTGATGATTTTTCTGAGGTTTCTTAGGATTCCACACTTAGGAAACAAACCAGACAAAGAACCTTTTGATGAACAAACAAAACAAAATAGGATGCACAACTCATTAAGTTCTAGGAAACCACCTTCCTCTCATTTTCTTCCCCTGAGCAAAATAGGCAACAGTCCTTGTTTCCTTGAAATCATGTTTAGTGTGGCTGGTGGGAGAAATAACATGCTGGGGTGGCAGGGGTTGGGGTTGGGGGTAGGGGTGGGTGGGGGGGACACCAGAACAGCAGAAGCTGGTCTGCTGCTTTAGACAGGCATCATGGAGAAGGCAACAGTGAGGTAGAGATTAGAGATGTGACATGGGTAAGGGCATGAGTCTAGTGGGTAAATACAGGACTTCAGTGCAAAGGTTACCGCAAGGGCAAAGGACATGGCATGACAGGTAAGAGAATGTCAAATGGGGGGAAGGAGAAGGGGTCAGTATGGCTGCCCCAGAGTGAATAAGAGAATTGTAGGAGGTGAGGTTACAATGAAGCAGGACCAGGTCACAAAGGGCCTTACTGGCTGCTGTAAGAACTTTGGCTTCCACCCTGAATGGCTCAAGGAACACTAGATAGACTCTTTTGAACACCGTCTAGTTTGCATCTTAAAAGTATTGATACTGGGCCAGTGAAAAGTCCCAGTTAGTAAAATGCTTGCCATGCAAGCATGGGGACTTGAGTTTGGGACACCAGCACCCACCCAAAACACTGGGCAAGGCTATGTGCATCTGCAATCCCAACCCTAGAGTGGCAGAGGTGGGAAAACTCCTAGGGCTTATTGTCCAGACAGTCTAGCTGAATTGGTGAGTTCTAATTTCCCTAAAACTATAAGTTGGAAAGCAATTTAGGAAGATACACCATTTGGACCTCTAGCACCTGCACACAGATACACACAGACACACAGACACACAGACACACAGACACACACACACACACACACACACACACCACAACCACCATCACTGATTTGAGCTGAAAGAGGCTGTAAGGGGTGGGAAGAACAGCACATGCTTATACTTGGCCCAAAGAGTTTCAAGATACTGGAGTTTGATGAAATTTGTGCTATCTTAGAACTCCCCACCATCCTTTGATAAACTACATTTTCTCATGTCCCAAGTTATTACAGGCTTCTTGACTCTGTCTCATATGTCCTATCTCCTCATTTCTTCACTTTTCATAGCAAGATCAATGGTTTCCAGTGTGGGAATTTCTGACTTGCCAAGTAGAGACATTGCATCTCTATTCTGTCTTGGCTCTTTATCTGTTTCTATTATAGCAATTAGCTAATGAGGCTTATTGTCTTTATCTCTCAAGGCAGAGTGGAGTATTTGTTCTACCCTTTTAGCATCAATTCAGTATCTGGTACACAATAAACCTTAATAAATACCTTACTTAACAGGTGTTATTTTGAACCTTTCAGTGTGGTTTACTATTTGTACCCTAGCTATCAAAACTCAATTATCACTGTTCATTGTAGCAAATGCCCTCCAGGTCACACTACTGCTAAACACTGTTCAATGCATTCAAAAAATAGACTCATTGTTTTAAGTTTCAATTTGGAGTGAATAATACAGCTGAGCCCTAGGTAGTCATTTGATAGAGGTTTTAAAAAGAGAAAAAGCAAGAAAATGAGAAAAATGTGAAAGAAACTCAGAGTGAGGTACACTTGAAACTGCCTATTGAAATTCAAAGAAGCACACCAGTTAAATTTGAAATCATTTGGCTTGGCAAGTACAACCAACAGGGGGCATTTAATTGCAGCTATTAAGAGAGAGAAGCTTGAAAATTGCCTAGGAGGAGAACATAGCCATTTTGAAAGAGTGAAGATATCTCTAAACTGAGAGTTTAATATCTCCAGGTTAGTCAGGGCAATGAAACCTTAACTAGGATATAAAAAAGTCAGCATAAATGCTGACAATTTAACCAAGGCTGTTGGAGGAGAATGAGATTTTGGAAATGTCTTTGAATAAAAAATTAAATACTATCAGAAGACTCAGGGCTAGAGAGTAATTGTTCCATTAATCATTTTAACTAGATTACAGGGAAACTGAGTGCCAGTAAGCATAACAAGTCTTTTGGATCCCATTTGGAACTAATCTAAATGATGACAGAAAATCACAAGAGACCCAGATATTAGTGAAGAGGCTAATATCACTTTAAAGAAATGTACTCCTAAAACAAGCTTCTAAAACTGTGAATAATCCTAGAGAATATCTTGAATATCTATGAAAACTGTAAATATAAATCTCTAAGATCTGCTCACTGTCATTTGTCCAATATAAATGTTTATAAAAGTTCTGCAGGATAAATGTGAAGTATCTTTGTAATATTTGTTTTAATTCTCAATAACTAAAAATAATCTAAACTCACATAAATTATAAAAAATCTAGATTACAAAAAGATACTAAAAGCAAAGAGAGAAGGCCAAGATCAATTTTGAAATCAGAGTATCAGTAGAACCCATGCATATATATGTATGTGTCTGTGTGTATACATAAATATGCATATATACATATAAACACACACATATATATATACACAGATACATATATACATGTGCATACCATTGTATGCACACTTATATACATGCATATGCATAAACACATACATATACAAATATATATGTACATATGTATATATATTTATATATGAATCATTGAATGTACTCAATAATTTTAAATGGCTGCCAAGTCAGGGAATGTACATAGATAGACAGAAAGATACACATAGGCAGATGTATACAAAATATAGATGCTTAGATATATCACTTTAAAACTCTATTCTTAATATTCCAAACACACATATGATATGTGTGTATATATATTTATATAAGTACATACACACATATATGTCCATGCATCTCTATATATACTATCTCTAATATATATATATATATATTATATATATATATATATTTCTAATATGTTCACAGTATTGAGAATAATATTTCTTAATGGATTTCTAGCATAAATAAACATGCCTCGCACCAAGATCTTGGTTTATAATTACCATTTTATAATAAATCATTTAGGAATTCCTGGAGAAATGGCTGCCATGGCAAGGCTAGAGAATACATATACCTAGGAGATTTTGTGGTGATAGACGTTGAGAATGTGATTAACAATGATAGGGGTATGTCAAAAGCTCATAGCAGCCAGCCAGAAGAAACCTTTCTTCCAGACTAAATCAGAGAAAATTTTTACAAAATAAGTGGTGCTATATATGGGGTCACGATTTTGTCATGACAGAGAGCTTGTGATCTCAATTCCTGCTGCCACACATCCCTACAGCACCTAGAAACACTGATTTTGAGTCTGAGTATAAACACCACAACATGGGGCATTCTGCTGTTTCCAGCTACTTTGTCTCATGTAGTGTGTGGATCTATTCTACTGCCCGGTCTGCTAGTGACAGAGGCTCTTTCCACCAACAGAGTTAACCATAGTAATAAAACCTAAGGAAACACCCATCACTTGATAGGTGCCACCCTCTTGTGGTTAGAGTAGCCACAAAATGGACATCACACATACACTGTTGTGGGTACAGGGGCCAGAGACATTAAATTGTCCTTAGTCCTGTGTACCCTTGGGCACAGTGGGTTACTGTTATAGCACATATGGGCCCATATTCATAAATTATAGCCAAAGAAAGTACACGCAGAGGATACTGTATCAGTCACAGATACAACTTATGCAACTAAAGCTCAGGAAACAATGTGGAATGGGGGAGTAGAAAGATTGTAAGAGCCAGAGGACCAGGGAGTCTGCTGTGATACTGTGTCTCCTAGAAATGAAAGGTAAGCTACACCCATGACACTTCCAAACTATGGTTGCCTAAATAGGATCTGAAGAATGACAACACCAACAGACATGTGATCATAGAGGGGGAGGTTTCACAGGGCCCCGCCCCTAAACAAAGAAATATAGGCAGCTTTAGGAAGAGACCCCTAATTGGTTATCCAATTCCAGGTGGCCATCACTGACACCATTTACACACAGCAACACTAATGGACTCTGCAGGTTACATTTATATATCTGTGCACATGTATAGAAATATGTGTAACAATAATTATCAAAGAAAATAGGCCATTTATTTGAGAGGAAGTAGGGGGCACCTGGGACATGTAAGAGGTAAGAGAAGGGTGTAATGTCATTATATTTTAGTTATAATTTAAAAACTTAAAAAATATAATAGTGATATCTGCTCTCTAGGTATAACTGTGTGACCCTATGTATATGTGTGCACATGTATGGTAGCTTTGAAAATTAACCGCCCAAATCCCCTACATACAGAATGACTGACTGCTCCAAATGCTGCTCTTCCTCCCTGATTATTCTGTTCACACTGAGGTCGCACATGCCAAGAACTGCTCCTTACTCAATAACTGAGCACTGACACTAAAGATGCTAAGGCACTTTCATCCCAATAAGTTACAAGGCTATTTCTAAAGACAGTTTTGTCTTGAAGACCACATAGTACTGGAAGTTCCTTTCTTGGAACTACGTTATAGTCTCCTCACACAATACTCTCCTTTTCCCCCTCCCCTCAAGACGACATTAAACTGGTCTCTAGTCTTTTTCATCATCACCAGTTCTCCACTGACACCAATCAGTCTCCGACACATCTAATCCTATCTTCGTGTTTCCTGCTTAGGAAAACTAAACTATTGCAAATGAGAGTGAAAATCATCCAAGTAAATGGGTCATGAGATGGGAGTTTGGGACTGGCTAGCGTAGCAGAGAAAACGAAGTCTTTTGAATGGGTAGGTGTGCATGCACTGATAATTCCTCATAAAAGGTGACAGTTTTTTAGCTAAAGATTGTGGTGGCAGTGATTCAAGTAAACACCCAACTGAATAGGGGGATGTAGTTTTTAATAATTAAGGGATTTAAAATATATTGGAGGAAATGTCTACAAAGAGAATAGGGTTTTAGGTTATACAAAACTGAACTGAGACCCTGAAGAAAATCAATAAGCTGAGTGAAGGAAGTAGGTAACTAAGAACATGTGATAAAAGCATAACTACAGCTAAACAGAAATATGGAGATATTGATAGTTACAGGTCTTTAGAGGTGTTTGAATGCTGAATCAAGTCTTCTCTGTTATACTGCCAAAAGTCTGCTAGAACAACTCCAAACTCTAAAATGGGAATTAGGGGCAACTGGTTGGATGTTTCAGGCATTTGAAGTAAATGCCTTACTGAACACCAAATGTTTCCAAGGAAGCTCACCCTTCCCTAGTAAGAGGTTCTACCCACATTGTATTAGGAAATGCTGAAGATGCTCCTCCCATACCAACAGGTAGTTATCAGTTGTCCCCACTAGTGACTTGGACAACAGTCAAATAACTACAGTAGAATTAGAACTCAACATGACCCAATTAAACAAATAAAGATAGTATGCAGCCAAAGAGTCGTGAGAATTACTAGGAGAAGCCAAGGATGTCCTCCTGGAGCTGGATTTTAAAGGCACTCTATTAAGGAACTGGATTTTGGATTACTTTCTTGGACATGAGACTTAATGTCCTGGCAAGGATTGCTGGAGATGGGGTAAAATTATTGCTACTGTCATGTTTAGAAGCCTGGAAAGGGTTATGACCACAGTGAACAAAATAGAAGTGTTCTAGTTGCACTGACAGATTACAGAGGGAGATATGAGGAGATTAGAGAAGTGGCCATGTTAAAATTGATATAATAAGGCCAGAAGACTATCTGAAGGTTATATTCCAAAGGAAATCTAAGAAATATTGTAATAGTTACATGTATATCACTGAAACCTAATGCTTGATATGAACAACTTAAATGGAGGACTTTTTCTTTTTATTTTGGGTCATGACTACAGAGATTTCAATCAATAATTCTTGACTTCATTAATATAAGGGAGGGTATAATGGTAGAAGGAGCATGTGAAAGAAGGAGACTGTCTACCTCATAGGGGACAAAAAAACAGAAGGGACCAGAGACCATCAAAGTCATACTCCTCAAGATTTACACTCTCTAGGCAGCTTTCACCTTCTAAAGTTTCTGTAATCTTCCTAAACAGCACCTGAAGACAAAGTATTTAACACATTAGCTATTGAGGGAACAGTCCGTGTTCAAACCTTATTTGCCACTGTTTGTCAAGGCTGGTTTGGGTATGCTGGTGACAAAGGAACATCGAATCACTAAGAACTTTGACAGTGACTTTTGTCTACAATCAAAACCATGAAGGTGATTTGAGGAGGGGCTAGGCAAAGCAAGAGAGCCCAAGTGTTGATGCTTACTTCCTAAAGGCCAAGTAGTGAGCAAGGTCAAAGGCATGCCAGCTAAGCTTAGCCATCAGAGACTTGTGGAAATAGCAATACAGGACATCCCTAGAAGCAAATATACAGACAGAAATATGGGTGTTACTTAATGGCTACACTACCCCCAAAGAAACAAAACACAAACAAAAGATGAATCTGTGGGATTAGGAGGACAGTCACCCTAATTAAACTCTTGGATCACTTGGAATTCCTGGTGCAGAGCAGATTTTCAGACAGAGGACTCTTTAACAGAAGAAATGGTCAGGTCTTTAGGAAAAAATTGTAGGATTATATATTATTGTAATTCTCCTTCCCCAGAGGAGAATATATGGCCATATATTCAACTTACTAAACTGAGGAAAAGGGACTACTCAGACCTTGGAGAGATATTTAAACAGGGTCTGAATGGACAGTGGTGCCAGGGGAACTGAAATAAATCATGATCCTCATTGGAAAGTGGAGCAAATAGAGAAGTATTTAATAAATAGAATCCCAGAATTATGCTTAATTAGAATTAGATGTCTACCATTTGTTGATTAGTTTGATTTGCTATAAGAATGCACATGGAAAAAGAAGTGCCTCATGTCTTGAACACACCACAAAAATTAATCATCCACATTTAAATTCTACAGGGAAAATGTCATTAGCAAAGTGTTGAACATAAGAATTATTTGAAAATTGAAATTCTGAACAGTATTCAGTTGTGTGTTGTTTTCCTCCACTTTGGGCATGATCACTGAACATTTTGGAGCAGAGCCCAAGAGCTCTAGATGAGAGACAAAATAATTCAACGTTAGTGCTCTGATCATCTTTTACTAGTTCTCTTTGGCAAGACTAATGTTTGAGAGAAATGGTTTTATCTGCTCCACATGTCCAGCAGTGACTGTGATTGGGGACAGCAGAGGCTAGAGAGCCACGGCGATTAAAACAATCACTACCACCAAAGCCAATCACAGTATGTATAGACGACTCTGCCAGTCTTGCTCTTGCCTCTTGGCACTTGTGTATGTTTTCTGGTGTTGCACATGTGGGAGAACCCCCCCCCCCCAAGTAAGCTAGCTGCACTATCGGATCAGAACTCCAGTGATGACTCTTAGGATCCCACTCATCACAACCCCCATTCACAGCTAATTGAATCCTCTTTCCTTTGCTCATGGTGCTGGTGGGTGAGACATTGGGCTGGGCGGGAAAAGCAGTAGGGCAGATGCTGCAGCTTTAAGTGAAATCAGGTGTTGCCTTCCCTGAAGTGAGATCTGGAAAATGTCAGTTGTTAAGTAATAGATATTGGCAGCCAAACACTCAGCCTTTTTCACTGGGCTTAGTCTTGTCTTTCTCTAGAAGAAGTATTTGGGCTTTCCCCCTTCTCTTGCATTGCCTCATCCTCTTTATCTCTTTAGAGTTCATTGAATAAGAATTTCCATTTTGGAGATGTTCATCTGACGTGATTCTAACCATGTTAGAAATTGGATGATTGGGGATGAAGGAATTCACAAGTGCCACAACACTCTTTAGCACTGATGATATCCTAAGCTCCTACCTGTGGAGAAAGTATAAAAGATTTTCTGAGGAGTGGGGAGAACAATTAAATCCCAGCTCTTTTCTCCAGGTACTGAGAGCTATCAGCAGAAACACAGCATAAAAATTTGATAAGGTAGAGTTATTCCAGAGTTGAGAGAACATTCTTCCTTTCATTGTCTTCTGCTAAGGCAGTCTGGAGCTGTTCCATTGCAGAATCACAATCCAGATTGTAAGATCATACATATGTACACGCACAGCTGATTTACGATCATCTTTATTGTGTTCGGTTGATTTGCATAACACACATCCACACACCCTGGGACTGAACCAAATAACATTGTGGGTAGATTGGACCGTCCCATCTTAATTAAGGTGTGCTTCTTATTCTTGGATATACTTCACATTTACCTGGCTGAAACATGATCACTGTAAATGTGACTATGAGGTCAGTGTCACTGGTTTTGTAGTCTAGCCGGGACAAACACAATCTGTAATGAAACCCAGAAAATCTGGGTTTAGTTGATGCCTAAAAAACAAGTTAATGAAATGACTTCAGAATTTAAAATTCTATCAAAGTAAACAACTACAAGGAAAAAGCAGAGGATTTTAGCTAAGAGTCGTTGAGAACCTACCCTTTTCAGGGAATGCTGCATCTGTACAGACTCATCTGTCTCTAAGGCTTACCTTCTAACTTTAGGCTAATATTTTATACCCACGCTGAAATTTAAAGAGTTTAGGGCTTCTCTAAACCCCAGATCTGCCATTTCAACAATCTTTCTCTAAATGTCTCACATGGATCTCAAACTGCACATGTTAAAAAAAAAAAATCTCAGAAACCAACACAAGTTCATTCTTTTGTAATTCCCTGAATTTACGAATGTTAGTCATTTCTTAGTAATCTTGGAATTATTACAAGTTCCTTCCTGTCTCTCATCTGCCACAACCAGTAGGTCAGAAAGTCCATCTAAAATCTTTCCTAGATTGGACCACAGATCCTTACTATTACTGCTCCTCAGATTCAATCCAGACCCCTACGAGTTAAGTGTACCCTCTGCTCCTGCCCTATTATTTTAGGAAGATGATAGAGACCTTAAGAGGAAACAAGAAAATCCCTTAAAGAAATAGAAGAAAAAACAAGCAAAAATTACATGAAGTGGAGGAAAAGACAAACCAAAAAATTCAAGAAATAAACAAATCTCTTAAAGAATCTAAAGAAAGCCAAGAAAAACAACCAAACAAGCGAAGGAAGCACTCGAAACAGTTCAAGGCATCAAAGCTGAAATAGAGACAATAAAGAAAACACAGAATGAGGTGATGCTGGAAATAGAAAGGCTGGATAAACGATCAGGAACTAAAGATGTGAGTATAACCAATAGAATTCAAGAGATGGAAGAGAGAATCTCAGTTATTGAAGACTCACTAGAGGATATACAGTCATCGACCAAAGAAAATCTCAAGTCCAACAAATCCCTAACACAAAATATCCAGGACATATGAGACACTGTGAAAAGGCCAAACCTAAGAATAATAGGTATAGAGGAAGGTGAAGAAATAGAGCTCAAAGGTACAGAAAACATATTCAACATCATAGAAGAAAACTTCCCCAACCTACAGAAGGACATGCCTATGAAAGTACAAGAAGCTTACAGAACACCAAATAGACTGGACCACAAAAAGAAGTCCCCTCGACACATAATAATCAAAACACCAAACCTACAGAATAAAGAGAAAATATTAAGAGCAGCAAAGGAAAAAGGCCAAGTAACACATAAAGGCAGACCTATCAGAATCACTCCTGACTTCTCAATGGAAACTTTGAAAGCCAGAAGGTCCTGGATAGATATCCTACAAACACTAAGGGAGCATGGATGCCAACCCAGACTACTGGACCCAGCAAAACTTTCAATCACTATAGATGGAGAAAACAAGATATTACATGACAAAACCAGACTTAAACAATACATATCCACAAATCCAGCACTACAGAAAGTTCTGGAAGGAAAACTCCAACCCAATGAAGATAACTACACTCACAAAAACATAGGCAATAGATAATCCAATAGTCAATGGACATTAATATCCCTCAATGTCAATGGTCTTAATCTGCCCATAAAAAGATACAGGCTAACAGAATGGATATGAAGACAGAATCCATCCTTCTGCTGTATACAAGAAACACACCTCAACTTCAAAGACAGGTGTTACCTCAGAGTAAAGGGCTGGGAAAAGATTTTCCAATGAAATGGGCCCAAGAAACAAGCTGGTGTAGCAATCCTAATATCTAACAAATTAGACTTCAAAATAAAATCAATCAAAAGAGATGGAGAAGGGCAATTCATACTCATCACAGGAAAATTCCCTCAAGATGAAGTCTCAATCCTGAACATCTATGCCCAAAATACGAAGGCACCCACATTTGTAAAAGAAACATTACTAAAGCTCAAACCACACATAATACCACACACACTTATAATAGGAGACTTGATCACCCTGCTTCAACCACTAGACAGAACCACCAGGCAGAAACTTAACAAAGAAACAAAGGATCTAAGAGAAATTATGACCCAACTGGGCTTAACAGATATCTATAGAACATTCCATCCAAACACAAAAGAATATACCTTCTTCTCAGCGCCACATGGAACCTTCTCTAAAATTAACCACATAGTTGGAAACAAAGCAAACCTCCACAGATACAAAAGAATTGAAATAACCCCGTGTATCTTATCAGATCACCATGCTTTAAAGTTAGAATTCAACAGCAATACAAATTGAAGAAAACCTTCAAACTCGTGCAAATTAAACAACACCCAATTGCACCATTCCTGGGTTGAGGAAGAAATAAAAAAGAATTAAACACTTCCTAGAATTTAATGACAATGTAGACACAACATACCCAAACTTATGGGACACTCTGAAAGCAATGCTAAGAGGAAAGTTCATAGCACTAAGTGCCCACATGAAGAAACTGGAGAATTCATACTAGAGAATTGACAGAACAACTGAAACCTTTAGAGCAAAAAGAAGCAAACTCACCACGGAGGAGTAGATGTCAGTAAATAATCAAACTGAGGGCTGAAATCAATAAAATAGAAACTAGGATAGCATTACAAAGAATCAATGAAACGAAGAGTTGGTTCTTTGAGAAGATCAACAAGATAGACAAACCTCTATCCAAACTAACCAAAAGGCAGAGAGAGAGAGCATGCTAATTAACAAAATCAGAAAAGAAAGGGGGGATATAACAACAGACACTGAGGAAATCCAGAGAATCATCAGGTCATACTTTGAAAATCTGTACTGCACAAAATTCGAAAATCTAAAGGAAATGGGCAATTTTCTGGATAGATATCACTTACCAAAATTGATTCAAGAACAGATAAGCAGACAGGAGGGAGAAGGGAACTGGGATTGTCATGTAAAACAATCTTGTTTCTAATTCAAATTAAAAAATGATAAAAAAACAGATAAGCAGTTTAAATTGACCTATAACCCCTAATGAAATAGAAGCAGTCATCAAAAGCCTCCCAACCAAAAAAAGCCCAGGGCTAGATGGCTTCACTGCAGAATTCTACCAGAAATTCAAACTAGAGCTAATACCAGTACTCCTCAAATTGTTCCACACAATAGAAGAAGAAGGGACATTGCCAAACTCTTTTTATGAGGCTACAATCACTTTGATACCCAAGCCACACAAAGATACAACTAAAATAGAGAGCAATATCCCTCATGAACATCGATGCAAAAATACTCAACAAATTATTGGCGAATCCAATCCAAGAACACATCAGAAAAACCATCCTCTATGATCAAGTAGGCTTCATCCCAGGGATGCAAAGATGGTTCAACATATGAAAATCCATCAATGTAATCCACCATATAAACAAACTGAAAAAGAAAAACCACATGATCATCTCACTAGACACTGAAAAAGCCTTTGACAAAATCCAACATCCCTTCATGATAAAGATCTTGGAGAGAACAGGAATTACAGGAACATATCTAAACATGATAAAAGCAATATACACCAAACCAACAGCCAACATCAAACTAAATGGAGAGAAACTCAAAGCGATTCCTCTAATATCAGGAACAAGACAAGGCTGTCCACTCTCTCCATATTTCTTCAATATTGTACTTGAATTTCTAGCTAGAGCAATAAGACAAGAAAAGGAGACCAAAGGGATACAAATTGGAAAGGAAGAAGTCAAACTTTCACTATTTGCAGATGATATGATTGTTTACATAAGTGACCCTAAAAACTCTACCAGGGAACGCCTACAGCTGATAAACACCTTCAGCAAAGTGGCAGAATACAAGATTAACTCAAAAATTCAGTAGCCCTACTATATACAGATGATAAATGCAATGAGAAAGAAATCAGAGAAACATCACCCTTCACAATATCCACAAGCAACATAAAATATCTTGGGGTAACTCTAACCAAAAAAGTGAAAGACCTGTACAGTAAGAACTTTGAATCTTTAAAGAAAAAAATTAAAGAAGATACCAGAAAATGGAAAGATCTCCAATGCTCTTGGATAGGCAGAATCAACATAGTAAAAATGGCAATCTTGCCAAAAGTAATTTACAGATTCAACACAATCCTCATCAAAATCCCAACACAGTTCTTCACAGACCTTGAAAGAACAAAACTCAACTTTATATGGAAAAACAAAAGACCCAGGATAGCCAAAACAACTCTGTACAATAAAGAAACTTCTGGAGGCATCACCATTCCTGACTTCAAGCTCTATTATATAGCTATAGTTCTGAAAACAGCTTGGTATTGGCACAAAAATAGACAGATAAACCAAGGGAATGGAATTGAAAATCCTGATATTAACCCACACACCTATGAACAACTTATTTTTGACAAAGATGCTAAATCTATACAATGGAAGAAAGACAGCATCATCAACAAATGGTGCTGGCACAACCTGATTTGGACATGCAGAAGATGGCAGATAGATCCATATCTGTCACCACGCACAAAACTTAAGTGCAAGTTGATCAAAGATCTTAACATAAATCCGGCTACACTGAATCTTCTAGAAGAGAAAATGGGAGATACCCTTGAACAAATTGGCACAGGAGACAGCTACCTGAACATTACACCAGTAGCATAGACATTGAGATCTTCAATTAATAAATGGAACCTCCTGAAACTGAGATGCTTCTGTAAGGCAAAGGACACAGTCAACAAGACAAAACATCAGCCCACAGAATGGGAAAAATTCTTCACCAACCATACATCTGACAAAGGGCTGATTTCCAAAATATACAATGAACTCAAGAAGCTACTCACCAAAACACCAAACAATGAAATTAAAAAGTGGGGTGCAGAACTAAATAGAGAATTCTCAACAGTGGAATCTTAAATGGCTGAAAGATACTTAAGAAAGTGCTCAAAATCCTTGGCCATCAGAAAAATGCAAGTCAAGACAACTCTGAGATACCATCTTATACCAGCCAAAATGGCTAAAATCAAAAACACCACTGACAATCTATGTTAGAGAGGATGTGGAGAAAAAGGAACACTCCTCCACTGCTGGTGGGAGTGCAAACTTGTAAGACCACTTTGGAAATCAGTATGATGGTTGCTCAGAAAAATGGGAATCAGTCTACCTCAAGATCCAGCAATTCCTCTCTTGGGCGTATACCTAAATAATGCACATTCATACAACAAGGACATATGTTCAACCATGTTCATAGCAGCATTGTTTGTAATAGCCAGAACCTGGAAGCAACCTAGATGCCCCCTCAACTGAAGAATGGATAGAATGAATGTGGTACATTTATACAATGGAGTACTACTCAGTAGAAAAAAGCAATGGAATCTTGAAATTCACAGGCAAATGGATGGTACTAGAAGAAACCATCCTGAGTGAGGTAACCCTGTCACAAAAAGACAAACATGGTATTACTCACTCATAAATGAATTTTAGATATTGAGCAAAGGATTACCAGCCTACAATCCTCTTCACCAAAGAAACTAGGAAACAAGAAGGACTCTAAGGGAAAAATGCATGGACCCCAGGAATGGGAAGGGGCAGGATCTCCTGAGCTAATTGGGAGCGTGAGGGTAGGGGAGAGGGAGAGCCAGAATGAGAGGAGGAGAAGAGGGGAGAGGAAGAAATGGAGTAGCAGAAATGTTGAGTTGGGGGAAGAATAGAGGAGAGCAGGATGAGAGATACCATATCAGAGGAAGCCATTATAGGTCTGAGGAGAGATCTGGCACTAGGGAGATTTCCAGAGACCTACAAGGATGACACAAACTGACAATCTAGGCAATGGTAGATAGGATCACCTAAATACCCTTTCCCTATGATGAGACTGATAACTACTTTTTATGCCATCCTAGAGCCCTCATTCAGTGGCTGATGGAAGCAGAGGCAGACATCCACAGATATACACTGAACTGAACTCTGGAACCTAGTTGCAGAGAGGGAGGAATGAAGATCAAAGGGGTCAGTACCAGGTTGGTGAAACCTACAGAAACAGCTGGCCTGTACAAGGGGGAATACATGGACCCCAGACTGACTGATCCAGACCCCTGAACATGAATGTCAATGGGGAGGCCTCTGCACTCTAGGGGCCCCCTGGTAGTGGATTAGCATTTTTCCCTGGTGTAAGAAGGGACTTTGAGAGCCCATCCCACGTCTCGGCCTGGACACATGGGGGAGGGCCTAGGCCCGGCCCAGGATGATGTAGTAGACTTTGTGGAGTCCCCGTTAAGGGCCCTACCCAGCCTTGGGAGTGGAGGGTGGATGGGGTGGGGGCAGGTGGGAGGTTGGGAGGGGGGAGGGAAGGGAGAGGGAGAGGGATTGACATGTGAAGCAAGCTTGTTCCTAATTTGAACTAATAAAAAAACTTTTAAAAAAAGAATTGCCATGCATGCCCTCTTCTTGGTATCCTTCAACCCTTTCTCCATATGAAGCTTGTCCACATATCCCCTATGTAGAATCCTTGCCAAACATTCAGACAGACTCTAACCATATAGAAACAATCCTACAAATTCACATTTGGAGACTGTTGTAGAATATTATTTTAACTGGTCAAATATATATTACATTTGTTTATGCTACAGAATATTTCTTTAACTGTGTAAAGGTGTGTTACATCCGTTTCTGCTGCATTTGTGTAATTATGAAAAGATGTGTTGCTGCTGTTTTATCTGGCCTGCCTAAGGTACCTGACTTGTCTAATAAAAAGGAGGAATGGCAATAGCTAGACAGAAGAGAGATAGGCAGGGCTGGCAAGCAGAGAGAATAAATAGGAGGAGAAATCTAGGCTCAAGAGCAGAGAAGAGAATGAGAAGCTTCTCAGTTTCTGGAGGTCCCATTTATTAATTGTGGATCTCAGTGTCTGTGCTACTGGTGTGATGTTCAGGAAGCGGTCTCAGAAGAGGAAGGATTGGATAACAAGAGAGAAAAAGGGAGCATATACCCAGGACCAAAAGCCAGGCAGTTGCCAGCTAGATATGGAGACAGCAGCAAAGTAAGATATACAGAAGGAAAGAAAATTAAAAAGCCCCAAGGCAAAATGTAGATGAAGAGAAACAGGTTAAGTTATAGGAGTTAGAAAGAAAGGAGCCTAAGCTAGGCCCAGCACTACTAACTAGTAAGAAACTTCCATGTCATGATTTGGGAGCTGTTTGGTAGTCCCCAAAAGAAAACCTGTTACAAGAGATGTTCTACAAGAAAACTGATTTGTATTCTTAAAAGGAAACCCAAAACATAGTAAAAATGTGAATGTCACTAAAGACAAAATATAATTGGGAGGAACTGTGGTAGATCTGAAAAAAGCAGAGTAAAGAAAAATAAATGTAAGCAGGACCTTTTGGGGGAGTCTAAGATTGGCAAAGCACAAGGTGGGAGAGCTACCATCAACCTTATTGTGCTAATTAGGAAAGCAAAGAACACCAGCTGTATACTATGTGACAAGGAATCAATGAGTTATATATTAAGTGTCAGGTCCAAAAGATACTCAGGACAAATGTCTATGTTGCTTATTAGCATAACTAAAGTGCATGCTGGCCTCTAGGCTCTCTCACATCTCAAACACCTACAGCAGAGTCTATGCTGGGATCCTGGCTCTTCTCACCTTGCCCTCTACCTCAAACTTCTGCAGCTCCTGGGCTTCCCTCTCCCAGCTTTTCATTCCTAGATAGCCCTGCCATTTCAGCCATGTGATCACTTGGTCTTCTCTTCTGTCTTCCTCTCTGGGTCTCTTTGATCTACACTCTCTTTGTCTTCCTCTCTTTCTCTCCCCCTCCACATGGCCAAGTCCGTTCAGTGTACAACTTTCTTTCCCTGCTCTGGACTCTTCCAGATACCTCTGCTGTACTCTCTCTCATATTTACAATAAAATCCTTCCCCTCAACCATGCCTTGGACTGATCATGTTCTCACTTTATACAGTAAGTACAGCAACAGTATTGCGATATTGAAAAGAATACTCTTATTGATAAAGGATGCATTTAATATTTAGCAAAAAAATAGACATATATGTAAAATCAAAGGAAATATGGCTAAATGTAAACACTTCATGGCATTTAGTCTTTTAGCTTTCCTAAAAGTTTCAATATTTCAAAATAAAAATTTGTGGAGAAAAGAGAAAGAAAAGGAGGGAGAGAGGGAGACATAATGGGAAGAAACAAAACACCAAGTGAGTAAAGGAGGAGCAATGAGAGGGAGGGAAGGGGGAGGAAGACACAGACAGACAGACAGAGAGACAGAGAGAGAGAGAGAGAGAGAGAGAGAGAGAGAGAGAGAGAGAGAGAGAGAACAGCTGCTACTAAACTGAAACATTTCCCAGTAGATATCTATATGGAATAATAAGGTCATTTTTGAAGATTACAAATATTAGAAAATCCAGAAAAAGTGGATGGACTTCTAGACATTTATTACATATAAAAATGAATCAAGAATAAAATAATCTAAATAGCTCTATAATACAACTGAAGCCATGATAGTATCCCATCCAAAAAAACAAAAAAACAAAAAAAACAAAAACAAAAACAAAAACAAAAAAAACCCAAAACCAAAAGTAAAACAAAACTCAAGAATTGGAAAAATTCCCTGATGAGTTTCAATCATACCTTTAGAGAAGAAGTTTCAGGGCCATGAAAGCCTCCTCCCTGAGGACTGGCTTTCATGGTGCCAGAAGGGGCCATGCAAGCTTCCAAGCGCTAGAGGTAGTCAACAGTCCTACCCTGCCTGATGCCTACGAACCACATCAATGACCAATGTGACACTATAACCCCAGCGGGAAGTAGTGGCATGAATACTTTGTTGTAACCAATGGCTCTCTAAGGGAACTTGAGACCCACTCAACAAGAGGGAATCCATGTCTTCTACTAGAAACTTTATGATACGCAAGTCATAGATACTGGAGAAGAATCTACAACCACTACTTTACTAAACCATCATGATTCCTCATAACAATCTAAACATTTGTCCTTATACCTGCAGATCAGTGTAGTCTCTATCCCTCATCAAAGAAACTTCTCTTTGCAAAAGATGGAGATCACTACAGAAGACCATAACCAATCAAAATGCAGAACTATAGAGCCCCAGCTCCTGTGGATACAGCTACAAGACACTCCTGCACGTAAAGCTCAGGAAACACTGTGGAAAAGGAGGAGAGAAGACCACAAGGCCCAGATCAGGGAGTTTGCTGTGAGATTGTGTCTCCTAGTAATGTCCAAGGCTATACCCATAAAGTCTCACCAACATGACTGGCCAAACATGACATGAATAAGGATGACACTAATAAATATGCCAAAATAGATGGGGGAAGATTCCACAAGATCTCAACCCTACAAAAAGAACTACAGGCAACTAAGGAATGCTGAGAGAAAGAGATTAGGGAAGAACACACCAATTGGTTACTCAACACCAAATAGCCCTGAATGCTTATTACAACTAACATACAAGTTATATACATAAGATAATAATTAATGAAAAAAGAGGCCATGAATTTGAAAGGGAGGAGATGTACATGAGAGGGTTTAAAAGGAGGAAAGGAAAACATAAATTATCTCAAAAATAAAGAAAAGTGAAAATATATTTACCTGTTTCACAAATGTATGTAATGAATTTTATTTATTTTCATCTTCAGTTATCCTCTCTGATCCCCTTTTATCTATAACTGAAATCTCTCTTCTCAGCAAGTCCCCCTGCTCACTTTTTGTGTGTGTGTGATCCATTGGGATTTATTAAGGTTGCTTATGTGAACATGGGTTGGAACATATGTACCAGGATCTGAAAAACTTATCAACAGTCACCTGATTTTTTTATGAAAATACTAAAAGCACACACATGATGTTGGAAAAACTGGATGTCTACATGTAGAAGAATGAAAATAGAAATCTCGTGCTGCACAAAAAATAACCCTAAAATGGATCGAAGACCTTAATGTAAGATCTGATACTCTGAAATTGCTAGAGGAAAAAGTAACAGAAACATGTTAAGATGTGGGCATAGGTGAGAACTCTCTAAATAGAACTCCAATTATTCAGGAAATAAGCTGACAATTGGCATGGGGTCTCGTCAATTTTAAAAGCTTCTACACAGTAGAGGGAACTATGGATCACTAAAGAGGCAGCCTACAGAATGCAAGAAAATTTTTGCCAGCTATACATCTAATAGAAATTTAACATCTAGAATTTACAAAGAACTCAAAACCAGATTACCAAGCAAACAAATAATCCAATCAATATTTGGAACTGAACAGAGGATTCTAAAAAAACCAGAAATACAAATGTCCAATAAATATTTTTAAAAGTGATCACATCCTAAACCACCATGGAAATGTAAATTAAAACTCCTTAGAATTCCATCTCACTGCAGTCAGAAAACAAATGACAACACATGCTGGCAAGTATAAGGGGAAAGGGGGAGCTTTATTTCCCATGTGGGAGGTGGGGGAGGGTAAACTAGCACAGTCACTATGGAAATCAATGTGGATGCCCCCCAGTACCCCCTCCAAAGGTTATGGGAACAACCAGCCTCTTTCTGGTTGGATCTCTCCATGAGAGAGAACCCATACCTGGTATTGCTAAAGGTGCCAAGAGCCTCAGGTTAGGTGGTTCCCAGGCCCTAGAGAAGAACACAACACTTTATCCTGCTAAATGGATATAGAATTAAAATAACTCCTAATGATTTATTTCTATACTCTTTTCTTAACCCTCAGCAGAGAAGCATCTCCTTGCAGATTGCAATTGACACAGAAATCTTCAACTAGTCGGAGTGCAGAGCAACCTTAGCTCTCATTTGTGACATGTCATGTACCTATCACACTCCTTCAACTAGGCCTCAGGAATTTGAGAAAGACCGGGTAGGAAGAGTGTAAGAACCAGAGCTGGCATATAGCAGAAAGGCAGTGGGTATTCTCTAGAAACAGCAGAGCAATTGCCCAATTAACTTACAGTGACTGTGACAAGATACACAAGATTTGCACAAACTTAAGCCAGAAAAATTCCAGTGCACAGAACTGTGAGGAATACATAAGAGGAAGTTAAAATGGTCCAAGAGTCAACATGAAGTAGCAATAATGTTGATTTTTAAGGGTTGGAGTTGTAAAGATAACAAGGGGCTACAATATTAAATCTTGGGAAATGAGTGGGATAGATAAAGGGGATTTTAAAAATTTCTGTAGTGAGTCTGACAGACTGCATTTAAAACAGAGTTTCAAGAAGACAGGCTTCGATGCAGAAGGACACAGGGACAAGCAGACCACAGCTGAAACAGGTGGGTGGGTGCTGGGGGTTGAGGTGTACCGAGTAAGATGTGGTAGGACATGCCTTGCCACAAGGTGGCGCTCACAGCTCCTCTTTCTCTGAATTTCATTCAGCAAGGTTTTGCTGTACTAGAACAAAGAAACTTTTAGGTTTCCATTGCTTGAGCATAGCATTGCTTTTCTTTTAGGGCACAAACGCGTAGGGGGTGTCAGGGTGGGCATGAAGATCTTGAAGAAGGAACAAATGCGATGCTTTTGCAGATTCTCAATATAAAAACTAAACAAAAAGGGTTTGACCACCAGTGAATGTCCAAGGGACTTCAAAGCAAGGGTTGGAGGGGAAGCTAGACTGTCTGGTGCTGAGCATGTGCTGGGAAAGCCAAAGCAGTAAATGCATGTTGTTCACACATCTACTGGAAAAGAAGGGAGAACAGGTGGGCTTTTTCCTAAGAACAGCCATCTCTAAATGAAGCTTAATTTAATTTATATGTTTTGAAAATTTAAGCAAATATTTGTTAAGTGATAACTGTCTCATTAAAAAAAAAATAGCTCTATACAACAAATGCACCAATGAGGCGGGAGGTTGACTCAACAGCCAAGGGCTCCGGCTGCTCTTGAATAGGAACCTAGTTTGGTTCCCAGCACCCACATGGTGGCTGACACACCATCTATGCTTCCAGCGCCCTCTTCTGGCCTCTACAGGCACCAGGAACACCTGCAGTGCACATATGAACATTGAGGAAAAACACTTACACATATAAAATAAAACAAATAAGAGCTAGAGAGATGGCTTAGCCATTAAAGGGTGGTCTCACAATCAAAAATACATAAATCTTTAACAAATACAACTGCATCCTAGAGATACTTCTACTCAACTAAAAATCTTTCGTTTCTTGGTATTAGAGAACTTATTTTCTAATAATGTCATGTATGTTGCATCCAATAATACCCACTGATTATTTGTCCAATCTGCAACTAGACAGAAACGTACATAGGTCAAACTTTTCTGACGTCCAGTTTCATAGTCCTTTTACTTACTTATTTTTACTTGTTTTCGAGTTCAAGATTTCCACTCAGATAATACGTTGAACTTTCTTTTTATTTGTTTTACATTATTTATTTATTTATTTATTTACTTATTTGGTGCATACCACAATGCTCATGTTGAGGTCAGAGGACCACTTGTGGGAGTCAGTGTTCTCCTACGATGTGGCTTGCGGGGGAGCAGCATCAGGTCACCAGACTTGGCAATAAGCTCTTTTAGCTGATGAACTCTCTCACTGGCTTTCCTTTATTATTTTTCAAGCATGCCAATGGTTCTTTGAGAGCAATCTGTTTTAAATATAATTTTCCATGCTATTTCAAATGCATAATAGTTAAAAGTTTAAAAAGATAAAATTCTGTGACTATTTTTTGGGAGGGATGGGTAGGTATTTGTAAAATAATATAGTCTCACTACATAATTCAAAAGTTTCTCTTTTAACCAATACACCTATTCTCTCTCTCTGTCTCTCTCTGTCTCTCTCTGTCTCTCTCTCTCTCTCTCTCTCTCTCTTTATCCCACCCTTCTTGTCGCTTTAAGTTACCAAGGTAAAGATAATATTACCATCTTTAAGATTTTTTTATCCCTTTTTTGATATAAACAAGAGGGAACTGAAGACAACTTTAGCTTTGTTCCTCCTATGGATCCTCCTCCACCCCAATGTACACAAAAGAGGGTGAAGGGCTTCTATAATACTTCACCAGTAACTCCACATAAGCCAAACGAAAGAGAACTTCAAACTGTTTTGTGGCTAGGCCTCCATGGGGAACAGCCTTCTTACTGAGTTGGAAAGAATAAAGGATATGTTTGAACTCACAAGTGCCTGAAAACATCATGTCTGCAAAGTGTGGTCGGCATTTTTATGCATTTAAAAGAGTCTAATGAAGCCCAGCTCCATACAAATTCCTGCAAAAATTGAAGAATGGAAAAGGGTTACTGCCACCCAGGGGTCAGAGTGGTGGTTATTGCTCCAACCAATTGTACAAAGGAGACCTGTCATTTATAGATAGCTCCAAAGTCTTGCATTAGCAAGAACACCATGAAGACTGGCCCTTACCCAAAGAATTTACTCTGAGAGACATTTAATATGGAGTAAATACAGCCTCAAAGAGAACAGCTTTGAAGGAAAGCTTTGAAAGGTCGGAAGAAGATGGAACGAGGAATGTTGTTACTTAGTGCCTTTATTAAACAAATGCTTGCCTTGCTCTTCTCCAGCACGTCTCAAAATGTGGTAAAGCAATAATGACATGCCTACTTCGTAGACAAAAAATAAGTTGGAATGTGAAATTTTTCATTAGGATGAGCCCTCAGGCCATGGGTTGTTTCAAAGTATGTGAATGCCCCATTCCACCAGCCTGAAGACCCCTCCTCTCTCAGGGACATATCTACTGCTCCATGAATGGTCCAGGATCATTTGTGCTTCAGATGCCCTTTAACTGTCATGCAGTTAGGCTTGGAAACTCCCGCTCCAGCCCTTATGTTTTTTAGTCCTTTTGCTCCAAGTAGGAAGGGACAGGTGACTGTTTCCATTATGTAGACATCATTTCAGATATTAGCTCTCCTGGTACCGTGACCACTTCCTATTACAACATCAACAGTGTGAAAGAGATAAGCTTTTTTCCTTTCTCTTTTTAAAGCTATCTATGATATCACTTTCTTCAAATGATTTAGTTTCTGTTGCTACTCATTACTGGTCTTTCTACATGCAAGTGAGTTCATCTAGTTTTTCATTTCAGCTGTCACTGAGAACCTTCTATGTGCCAAGTATTTTCTAGACAGTGAGTTTATAGTTCACTTTTTCATGGGTCTACATTCCATATAGGTGGGAATAGAAGACTGAGGAGTCAGAGAAGTACTGGGCAATAAATAAGCAAGATAAATTCAGATATGATAAATTCCATAAAGACGAGAAAACAGGTTAGTGAAACTGAGAACTCCTTTTGTCTGATTAGTTGAATTGCTGTCCTGGGGTGAGGTGTTGAAGTGTCACATTTGAGTCAAGCCCAATGATGACAAAAAGCCAGCCAAGATCTGGGAAGATAATGCAGTAAGAGAAAAATAATAAGTACACTAGCTTTGAGGTAAGACAAACTTGGAAAGTTTAAGAAACAAAAAGCAGGCCAGCATTGTTGAATCTTAATAGAAGGGAATGGGAAATAAGATGTGAGTTCTCAGAATCCCAGAGGCATGCTGAGGCTGCAAGACCATGAAGAAGACACAGAGGGTAGATCTCAAGTCTTTTTAAAACCCTTAGTCATTTTAATGGACTTTTCATTCTTTCCTTTTTATTTCTTCTTTTAGAGTTTCATAAATTGTGTAATTACTAAAATTAAGAAATTTCACTAATAATACTATCAAATAGGCATCATAATTAGATAGTAATATTAAAATATTTTATATATCTTATAGCTCTTTTAAAAAATTATATAAGTTCTCACTATATAGGACTGACTGGTCAAGGGGCTAGGTTGTCACAAACTCACAAAGATCTGCCTGCTTCTGTCATCCAAGTGCTGAGATTAAAGACACATGCCACCACATTTAGCTTTTCCTAAATTTTAAGTTCCCAAAGTGTCTTTTAAAGAAATTGTACTAATCAAATCCAAGATCACATACAACATTTAATTTTCACAACTCAATTCTAATTTAGCCTCCTTTAATCTAGATTTTTTTACCCCCTTTTGTCTTTTATGACATTGAGGCTAAGCCATCTATTTAATATGTCCTTTATATCAGATTTGTCTGGTGTTTTCTTAAGAATTATATTTATGCAAATTTTAGAAATATAATTCTTTTAGATGCAGCACATTAAGAGCTATTCATTGTCAGTTCTTTTCATGACAAGCATCCTTGAGAGGGTGAGATTTTGTATACTTCACAGTAAGGAGTCAATGCATGTAAATGCTTTAGAAAATGGAAAGGTTATGTTACCTTGAAAAGTAAATGGATAGTGTCAGTAAAAAGAGTTATGTAAGAGCTTTCCTTACTAGTTCAAGAACCTGAGTATAGCCCAGGAGAAAACCACTAGACAAATAAAATTGACAGAAATTGACAGAAAAAGGAATATGAATAATAGTTATCCACAATAAGGGCAAAAATGTCAAAATCTTTAAACAAAAACAACTGATTTTAAACATAAATCCACAATGGGAAGTAAAATATAGTATATATTTAGATAAATGAGTAGGTTTCTTTCACTTGGGGCAAATGAAAAAGAATCACTGAGCATTTATGAAATTGAAGTTACTTTAGACACCCAGTGCTAGCTGTAAAGTGTCTCAATATTTCCTTCAGTTGTAGCATAGTTTCATTTACCAGAAATACCAAGTGCAGCAAATGAACAAAGTGTGGTTGGAAATTTTATCAAAAGGACAAGTAGAGAAGGCAAAGATCAGAACTTAGGGCTGAGGAATGGCTTAGTGAATGAACTGCTTATTCCCCATAGTGAAAAGACTTCAGATCTCTAGCACCTAGAAAAAGTGATGTAATAGCTGCCTGTAATTCCAGCCAGAGACAGGGGTCTCCGGGTGTGCTAGCCAGAACTGGAGAGCTCCAAGTTTGCCAAGAGACCCTGCTTCAGTAAATAATGTGGGGAGAGATCAAGAAAGACCATTCAACATCAAATTAGGGTCTCCCACATGTATGTAACCATCATACATACATGTGCCCCTCCAAACCAACATATGATAAAAAGAAGTCTGTACCAAAAATATAAGGAGAGACAAGGATAATAATTGAGTGAGAAGTTTTACAGCATGATTGTGAGTAGCCCATTGAATCATAAGGGTCTCTGGGGCATCGGCCATATTTGTTCTCTTACTACACATTCCTGTTTTTAGTATGGTACTCATGAATAAAAGCAAATGCCTCCCACCCAACACTCTACCTCTGCACTATATCATTATCCCACCTAATCTGCAGAACACTGTAAGAAGAGATTCAAAACTTTTATCCAGTCCAGTTTTGTCAGTTCTAAGAGAGGAGAACGATGCCCAAAAAAATGTTAGCTGACTCACAAACAACACTACTCATGAGCGAGTAGTTCAGGCTGATAGCCCCAGTACACTGGGAGAGATACTATAAAGATGTCACTAGCAAAATGATAATACCCAGGGACTTTGGGGTCAGAGCACTGGACTTAGAGTCAAAACCTTGTGTTTGAATCTCAACTTCTTTCTTCTGTGAGGATATGGGCAAGTCACTGCTGCTCTCTATAAAAGGGAAATAATAAAATCCATACTATAAAAATGTTACATTTACAGTCCACAATATAAAAATGTTTTACACATTAGAACATATTATAAGGCAGGCAAGAAGTCTCAGAAGGTAAAAACACTTGTCCTACAAGCTTGAAGACCTAAACTTGATCACCAGAATCCAGTTATAAGAATCAAACATATTGAGGGTACAGTGCTCTCATGGTGGGATGGGAGGCAGCGACAGGGGAATAAGCTGGAAGCTGTGGGCAGTCTAGCCTGGAATACACAGCATGGCAAGAACAGCATGAGCAAGAGACGCTGCCTCAAAAGCAAGGTGGAATCTGGGCGGTGGTGGCGCACGCCTTTAATCCCAGCACTCAGGAGGCAGAGGCAGGTGGATCTCTGTGAGTTCGAGACCAGCCTGGTCTACAAGAGCTAGTTCCAGAACAGTCTCCAAAGCCACAGAGAAACCCTGCCTTGAAAAAACAAACAAACAAAAAAGGTGGAAAGAGAAATAACTTCTCAAAGTTGAATACTGACCTCCAAACCCATGCTGTGGCAACATGGACACGCCCCCCCCACACACATATAATAAAATTTCAAGATTAGAACCTATCATTATGATGAGGATCTTATATTCATTACTTGTAAAGGACAGTAGTCTTTTCAAGTAACAATATATTACATAGTAGATATGTCCATAATATTTAAGCTTCAGAAAAATATTTTATTTTCTTCTAAAAACCATTCATTTTAGACATAACTGTAGAAAATTATAAGAATGAAAGTAAATAGAATATAATAAATTGCACAAACAAAACAGCCTCAACATTTTAAAATTCTGCCATTCTTTTTTGTGTAAGAGGTAAAATACAAATAATAAATTTACCATTTTAACAATTTTAAGTGCAAACAACATCAGTGGTGTAGGCAGAAAAATAAAAGACCCAGAGACTGATATTGGAGTTCAAGATTCAAGCTGAAGATTAGAAAAGCAAAGCAGCTAAGACACTAGCTCTTACTTCTACCTCAGGCTGACAGGGCTAATCCTGTCTCCATGAGCTCTCACCAAGTCTCAGACTGCTGCCTCTCCTCAGCATGGCTGAAGGTAACATGCCTTCCTATCCTCTATGTGGCTGGAGAATGAATGCCAGCTTTGAGGCCTGATTCCTGTCTTAAATACCTCTCATGAATCCTGGGATTAAAAGCAGGAGCTCTATTATTCTTTTAGACTGATTCAATCTTTTGTAGCCCTGGGTGGCTTTGAACTCAAGAAGATCCATTTGCCTTTGTCTCCTGAGTCCTGGGATTAAAAAGGTGTGTGCCACCACTGCCTGGCTTCTATGGCTAACTAGTATGGCTGCTGGGATTAAAGGTGTATATCACCACTGCCTGACCTCCTATAGCTTGTGGCTGGCTTTGCTTTCTGAATCTTCAGGCAAGGTTTAATAAATCATGAACAATATACTACCATATTATTTTATCTTCTGTTCTCATATCCTCTACACTTCTGCCACTCTACAGTATGATTCTGAGGCTCTTACATACTATTTTAAGAAATTCATTTTTGTGTTTTGATTAAAACAGAAAATTCATAGCTTATTTCCTTCCTTCCAATTTTGTCTCTGTCTCCAGCTTCTATGTCCCAAATCTTCCAGAGTAGAGGCCACAGCTTTGCCCTTAGCCTCCATTTTCTATTCATAAAAATGAGTTTCACAGCATCTTTGTTGTGAATACTCTATAATATCACATAGTAGGACCTTGATCAATTTCAACTTTCTTGTCTTCCTATTTTTATATGGTGCCAAGGAGCTGTGCTCATAGCAAAACCAAATTCCATTTCCCCACTGTAATGGCTTTCAAGTTTATTTGGAACATTTTCTAGTCATTATTTCATTGTGTCTCCTGTAAGTAGGATATCGATTAACTTTCCAATAATATAAGTCTCTCTGTTAAAGAACAATGAAAAGTACCTTACGTCATAGTGACACTGTTTCATAGTATAATAACATAAGCTTCAATAGTCCAAGTAAGTTCCTCAAGTTACTGTGGTCATTTTCTCAAGTAAGCAAATAAAATCATGTTTGGCTTCCCTGCAAGGGCAAAGTCACCATGAAAGACAGAGGGAGTGCTGGACACCCTCTTTGGGTTCCAGTTTCCACAAGGGTCTCATCTATGACAGGTTCTAATTGACCTCAGTTAATCTTTCTGTGCACCAATCAGGGAAATATTCTAAAACACACTCCTCTTCCTTGAGTTTATTTTTTCCAATCTCTAATGGATAACTCATATAAATGGTTTCAACCTACATCTCTAAATTAGGTACTCTAACTCAACACCACTAGCCAATAATTCTGACTCCAACCATTTCTTCAGTCTTGAACTGAGAATACTCAAGACTAAATTTATCAAGGCTTCAGACTCTGATTTCCCTCTCAGAAGCCCCCAGTTTCTGTGGGTGGTACTGTATTTGTCCATCCATTTTAAACTACAGCTTCTGTTTTCCATTCTAAAATCTCCAATCTCCTTCACCAAGCAAGTGCTAAGAACACTGATTCTTTCTTAGACACAGCAGTTGTACTTGGTATTGCTTTTTTCCAAGTTTAATAACAGGGGCATTAGAATTCCAATTAATGCAATAGTTCACTTAGTCAGTAAGATGACCGTTTGTAACACATTACATTTAATTAAAAACCCTAAATTCTGGGATCTTTTAGGAATTGACAGTAATGTGTCAGAAGTCTTCCAAAAACACCTAAGAGAGTTTAAAAAGACACACATCTTTTTTTGTGTGTGGGTCAGAAAAAAACAAATCAAAACAAAATTTTCTTTATTGGTAAAGCATGCTATTTTATAGCTAGGGCAGAATAATGCAAACATCTGATAATCTTCAGAAAAATCACACCAACAGAATATGAGCACAATCTGGTTTCTCTCAAATTCAGCTCACATTTCCCTAATTTTTACAATCTCTATATAAAAACTTACATTCTCATAATTATATTGAGAGCATCCTTCAAAGGTACCATAAAGTTTCAGTCTTAACAGTCTCCCATTAGTGCCGTGACTGTGCAGCTCTGAAGTTCTAGTTTACTAGCATAACTTATAAGCTAGAGCTCATCTTAGCTGAGAACACTTATCTTTAATGACTTCTTTCCATTAAAACAAAGTCCCCAGCTGCACAAAACATCCACAATCCAGATTTTAGCTTTATGCTTAGTTTTTCCCATGTAATTTAGTAAAGGCTAGACATCTTTCCAGTTTTCTTCAGAGAATACTGCAATTGAAATTTACTTGTGTCTGTGTCAGTAGTTTAGTGCTTAGGCTTTGGCAATAAATAGATAATGACACTTTTATAAATGTATTCACACTAGTTGCATTGCTTAGAAAAAATAGTTACAGCCCTAGTGACTATTCATAAGTGAGTAGAAGAGAGGATGATGGTATAATGAAATAAAATTGTTACGAGTTGATAGCTATTTAAACTGAATGATTGATTCAATGTACAAATGTAAATCTTTAAAATGTTTTCTATAGTGATTTCCTTATACTAAAGGTACTATTAATATAATATACCTTGTAGAAACAACTAGTATTGATTAACCCATTGTCATAGAAATAAGGCAATAATAAACTGGCAAGTGAGAAAACACAACGATAAATAAGTTGACTACAGCTCGAATTGGGAGTTTAAAAAACTCTCTTTGTGTGTATCTATGGATACATGCATGTGCACACACATTTGTATATCCACAGGTAAAAGTCTGGCTAGAAACCCACCAAACTAGCATTTAATCCTGGCAACTAAGAATAAAAACTGTTGGGCATGGCTTATTCCATATACTAAAATAAACTTTTAAAAAATAAAAAATAGTATTAACTATAATTTTAGATTAACTTGGAAATTATATTCTTAAAAGCTTGATACTAAGAAATTCTAAAGATATACGTCTATAATTAAAAACATGTTGCATAAGAAGACAAAATCCATTTATTTGACCTATTCTCTCAAGTCATTGACCTTAATTAAGGGTTTTTCCTAACAGCCTTATCTGGGGCTGCCTTCTGTTACTTACCAACAGATTTTATTTAGTTCATTGATCTTTTCTGTTCCAGGCAGAACAGATGGAAGAAAACCATAAAAGATTGCTTTCCTTTTAGTTTAGCCCAAATTCATAATTTTCTGAAAAAGAAAATTATGATCGAAGTTGATTTATGTTTCTATGGCAACCAATATGTTCTAACTTTGTGTTTGGCCTAAAGAATTACTATTCCCCTCATGGCTAAAGAATTCTTGCTTATGTACTGCTGATTCTTAGCATCCTCAAAGCCTAGGTTTGCTTGCCTTTTACTACTTACTGTTCGTATGCTGATCAAACATCTTTCTCTATCAGAGTATCTGGCCAGCAGTATTGATCTGTCGCTCACACACCTCTTCTGTGAGACTTCAAGAATACTGCATACAGAGATGAATCCAGATTTTCTGGGTCTTGAAAATAATACAACTTAGGGAACTTTTGATAAGAATATGAAATTACAAATACTAAATTATGTATAAACTCAAACATTTATATAGAATGAGACAAGAACTTAGATTATTACAGATTTGAAGATTAAGACCATGTTCTTTCCAAGATGTCTTTAGGACAATCTACCAGAAATTTTTGCAGAAAGATGCATTCTGATCACAACTTGACTATTTCTTTCTAGTACTACAGTCATAACAAGAAGCTGCATGGATGATAGATGCTAAGTCTAGGCTTTATTAACTGCACCATAAATCTTTCTGTTTCATTCTGTACTTCCAGCATTGAACACACTGTCTTATACATATTAAGACCTCAAATGTAGCTGTGATGTAGGAAGTAAGGAATGGATAGGATACTATTATTATTATTATTATTATTATTATTATTATTAATCTTTAATCAAACTGCTCTTTAAAAGGCAGTTACATAGTACAGTCCTTGCTATGATAGTTAACCTGACTGGATTGAAGGATGCTCAATAAAGGAGATCTCTGGTATGTCCATGATGGACTTTCCATAGAAGATTAACTACTAGAGAAGACTGCTCCTGGATGTATGCAGCAACATCAATAGGCAGAGCCTCGATATGGTAAAAGGTGTGGGGAGTAGTGACAAAGCCCTTTACTATAGACACACACTCTGCTGCCCATCAACCAGTGTTGCTCACCTTGATGCTAATTCTCACCTCACGGCCACAGTCATGAAATCAGACAAGCAGGGACCAAAGCCTCAGAAGCCACAGGAGAAAGAAAACTTTCTTCCTTTAAGTTGTTCATGTCACAGTGACAAGAGCTGCCTATATGCTTGTCATTGCCTAAATGCTCTTGATCGCTTCTCCTCTCCATTCTCTATATTTCAACTACACTGGCCTTCTTTTACTACCCCAGGCTTGTCCCTAGGTAATTCCTTCTGTCTACATCCTGTTTCCATTTGAACTCTACCCTTCAGTTCAAACTCAATGCTACTCATCAAGGAACTATTCCAGCTAAGACATCCAGTTATCTCATCCCAGCCCCATTTCTTCCGTAGTTCTTATTACAGAGCTCTTTTTAGAATACTTGAATGCTTACTTTGCTTTTGGAATGAAAAATTCATGGAATTAGAGATATACAGAGTAGACAATAAATATTCTTAGAACAAAAGAAGAAATGAATGAGAACTGATACCTTAGAAGGTACTACTTCTGGCATGTATTGTAGAAAATGTGGTATTAGGAACAAATACAATTGAAAAGAAACCAATGAAAAATTCCATAATAATAGTTGATGTTTATTCCAAATTAAATGCTAGGCTCTATAATAAAATCCCCAAATGCAGTTATTTTATTTGAACCTCAGAATAGTTCTATAAGCAAGTAAATGCTAGAACAAACTTGTTGATTTCCATAACAAAACAAAATAAAGGAAATAAACAACCTGATGGATTTTGGTTGAAATCGCACTCCCTCTGCAGATCATTCTATTATATTATCAGATTGACATTTTTCTCTTTATCCTCCTCCTAGTCTTCCTCCTCCTCATCTTCCTCCCTTGTCTTTCTCCTCTTCCCGTCTCCCTCCCCCTCCTCTTCTTCTTCCTCCTCCCTTTTCATCTTCTTCATTAAGACAGGGTCTCATGTAACCCAGACTACTTTTAGGATTCACTATGTACCCAAAGATGGCCCTCAACTTCTAAGTCTCCTGTTTTCCCTTCACGAGTGCTGGGATAACAGGATAACAGGTAAATCACAAATGATTTACATGGTGCTGCAGCTCAAACTCAGGGTTTCCGGTTTGCTAGGCAAGCACTCTACCAACTGAGCTGTATACGAGCCCAGACTGAAATCTTAACAATAAGAATTTTATATGACGTTTTCAGCATATAAGATCTTATACATATTTTGAGATAGTTATATTTAATTATTTCATGGTTTAGGGTCTATTTCATGCTATTTCAAAATTTTTATTTCAATTACTTTCAGTTAGTATACAGAAATATATTTTTATATTGTTCTTGTACCACACAACCATAATAAACTCACTCATCCATTTCAGTGGTATTTTTGTTTCTTTGATATTCCTAGGCAACAGCATCTCTATGATAAAGTTTACTTATTTCTTTCCAAAATGAATGTTTTAGTATTCTGCAGCCAATGTTGACATCCTTGCTTTACTATTATCTGTAAAATTGTTCAGTCTTCATCTTTAAGTACAATGGTGGTTTTGAAGATGATCATTATTAGATTGAGAAAATTCCCCTATACTTGTAGTTTTCTGACACTTTTTATCATTAGTAGGTAATGGTTTCGTCAACTGCTTCTTTTTCATGTACTGAGATATATTTTCAGTGTGAAAAGCAATTATTTAATTCTGAGGATGTAACACTGAAGAAACAGACTTATATTCACAGGATAAATGTCATTTGATCATGATATATATGTGCATCTCCACATATATATCATGATATACATAGTACATGCAGTACTATTTATTTCAATATCCATCAAAATTCCATCGTAATTCTTCACAAAAATGGAAAACACTCAATTTCATATGTAAATACAAAAGACCAAAGATAGTCAAAGTAATTCTGAACAGTAAAAGAACTGCTGGAGGTATCATCTCAATACAAGACATGTACCCTGAATCTTATAGAGGATAAAGTAAGGAACATGCTTAGACTTATAGACATAGGAAAGGACTTTCTGAACAAGAGCCCTGTAGGGCAGGCATTAAGACCAACAATTGACAAATAAGACCTCATGAAACTAAAAAAAATTCTGTACAACCAAGATACTATCTTTAGGCTTAAAAGTCAGCCTACATAATGGGAAAAATTCTTTACCAGCTTTACAGAGAGTTTTCAAAAGGAGAAACACAACTGAAATAACTGAGACATCCTTTTAATAGTCAACTTCCTTAGCCATGAAAGAAACACAAATTAAAACTACTTCGATAATTCAGCATATCCCAGACAAAATGGCTAAGATAAAAACCAATAAATACTAGCATGAATGTGTGGGAAGTGAAACACTTGTCACTGTTGATAACGCAAACTGCTGCAGCCACTATGGAAATTAAATGTTCAAAACAGAGCTACCATGTGGTCAAGCTGTAACACTCTTGGACTAGGTCCTACTGCAAAGATATGTTGTTCATAGTTGCTCTACTCACAATAGCCCATAAAAGGAAACAGCCTACACATCTATCAAAAGACGAATAATAAAAATGGTACATTTACACAATAGAATAAAATGCCACATGGAAACCTACTTTTGTAGATGATTCATAAAATATTTATATATACATATAAAAATAGTTTACTCTCTTGATTGCTTCCCTAGCTAGAAAGAAGTTTTTCAGATTTTATGATGTCCCATTTGTCAATAATTGGACTTATATCCTGGGCAAATGGGGTCCTGTTCAGAAAGTCCTTTCTTACACCTATTTCTTGTAGGGTACTGTCTATGTTTACCTCTAGCAATTTTAGTTTGGGGGTTTCAAGTTGAGATCTTTGATACATTTGGATCTAATGTTTGTGCAGGATGATAGATATGGGTCTAATTTTATTCTTCTGCATGTGGGAATTGAGTTTCTCCAGTACCATTTGCTGAAGATGCCGTCTTTTTTTCAGTGTATGTTTCTTGCCTCTTTGTCAAATACCAGATGGCTGTAATATCTCCAAGCATTCATCAATAATGGAATTAATAAATGTGATATATTCAAATACCATATAGAAATGATATCTAAGCTACATAATACAGTGCATACAAACCTCACAGAAACAGTAATGGGAAAGAATCCCAGTTAAAAAGTACATACTCTATGATATATATATATATATATATATATATATATATATATATATATTTTTTTTTTTTTTTTTTTCAAAATCAGGCTAAGTGAGTTTGCAGTTTTTCAAGATATCATGAAAGATTACCATTACTGCATGGGGACTTCCTTATCACTCGTAATAACCGCTTTCCTTATCTTAGAAAGCTGATCACATTGCATTTACTCTTCTGCATGTGTGTCCCAACTCATAAAAAATGCCATCAAAATACAAGTTTTATTGATCTTTATTTCCTGTGATAAACGAAGGTTTTATGTGTGCTTATGCTTCTTAACATCATCTCTGTGGTCACTCTCTGGCTACCTAAGAAACTGTTACACACACTTTTGCTTTAAAATGAAGGAGTTAAAGTTTAGTTGATTTAGAAATCAACCTAATTTATCTCCTGTGATTCCAAAACATGTAGAAATGTTTAGTCACGTTCCACTTCTTATTCTAAAATAATTTAATTACCATGAAGTACTCACTTATACTTTCTGAGGTCAGAGTTGGATGATCTGAGTTATGTAGAATATCCAAAAGACTCCTAAATATGTTTGTTTTCAAGATCTCTCAGGTGAAATAAGCCTGGTTTTGTTCTTAAAACCTTTTGGTAACTTAGTTCTAATACAGCACTTAGCAGGCCTCATTGAAGCTATCTGTTCATGTTTATTATATTCTTTAGAAGCCTGTGGGGCTTTGAGATAGAAATTACTTCCTCCCCTTAATCCCTTTCATTCACTCAACAAGCACTTACTGTGCACCTACTAGATGCTCTCTGGCTGTTGACAAGAATTAGATATGGTGTCTGTGTCCTTGTAACCAACAGTCTAAGTAGTTGACACCACTCATCTAATCAAACCCCCAGCCTCTGCTGTTAATTATAACAAAGGGAGATGCATGGCCCTTCCAAGTTTATGAATCTGAGAAGGTTTGGACTGATTTTCAGAGATGTGAGAAGAAACAAAGGTGCTCGCCCTAAGCTTGTTTGGAAGAAAAGGGTACTCCTATAAAGAATGAGAGGAGAAGGGAACACAGGCTTAGAAAGGACATTATAAGCCAGGGCTGGAATGGAGTTGTGGATATATTTGAGAAAATGCTGGAAAATCAGGTAAGATGGCAACATGTCTTTGTTTCCTTTACCTTGAGCCAGGCTATCTCCCTTCTGCCCCTGAGGTATTTGCTAAGATGAGACATACTAGAATGTCTTTCTTTAACCTCTCATCTGAAAATTCAGTCACTAATGTTAAGGTCAGTCCTTCCTTCCTTCCTTCATTCCTTCCTTCCCTTTCTTCCTTGCTGACAAAATCCATTTTATTTACCCCTCTCTGAACATAATTCTGCTTATAAAAGACAGGCACCATCATTGGAGCAGAATACTAATTGGCCTATATCTTTTATTGTGATTTCATTATTCCTATTTCTGGATTAGTTCCTCTACATGCATATAATAAAATTCTAGCCAATGAGACATGAGGAAAAATCTACAATGTAGCTCACTCATGCAAAAGGACAAGAGATAAGAAGCATAACTTTATCTCTGTATATGTATGTGTATAAACATATATTCATATATATTTGTATATATATGTATACACACATACATACATACATACATGAGCATACATAAAACCTATTTGAGATGCTTCTTAAGAGAACTCTGATAATACTTGTTCTTCTTTGGGCAAGAAGAGTTATTATGTCCTGGGACTGAAATGTCTCCCACAAGCTTATGGTTTGAATGCTAAGTCCCTGCTAGTATAACATTTTAAGAGGCTGTGGAAACTTTGGAGCTGGAGCAGTAGCTGAGAACTTTACAACCTGATCCATAGGCAGCAGACTGAGAGAGAGAGAGAGAGAGAGAGAGAGAGAGAGAGAGAGAGAGAGAGAGAGAGAGATGGGCCGTGTGGATAGTAGGGAACTACTGCAGACTAGCATCACTTCCATCAGTTCTTCTTCTAATGAGCAAGGGACGCCTACGCTCCAGAAAGAAATGGCTGCAAAGGCTCCAGTCATTAGTGGAACAGTGAGCCTCAAGGCTTAGACTCTCCTAAAAGGAGGGTAATGAATTTGTAAAAATTATTCTTGATACCTCATAAAATCTAACACTATAGGAAAAATGCTCATGTGGGTATCAGTGAGGGTTCTTAATAAAAATCCTGTTACTATAATTTAATATTCTTTAACTAAGAGGCAAAAAGCTATATAATATGTAAGAAAAGGAAAATTACATAAAGTATTCTTTTTAAATTATATTTTTATTTAAAACAAATTTAAATTTAAATATATTTTGATCATATTCTTCCTATTCCCCAAGTCCTTCCAGATCCATTACCCCCTTCCCACCCAACTTTAAGTTCTTTCTCAGAAAAACAGACCACAAACACAATATAATGAAAAACCCCCCAAAACCAATAAAATAAAACACCACCTACAAAGAAATATAAAAACCAAAGGATCAAACTATAACAAAATAAAGGCACACACACACACACACACACACACACACACACACACACACACACACACACACACACACACACACACTGTGGAGTCCATTCTATGTTGGCCAACTACTCCTGAAGGTGAGGCCTGCCCTGGATGGCTGATAACTTAACATTTTTTTATCCAAAAGCAAAGACACACATTTTGTCCCCAGAGAAGATGATTCTCCAACTCAGAATCAATGGCAATGAAGCAGGGCCATGCCTTTTCAATAGAGGACATAAATTCAATTTGATTCACAATAGTTCATGATGATTTTTCCCAAGTTATTTTTATATTAAGGCATGCTTGAAAAATTTCAACCCAGATTTAGGTTTAAGTTTCCCAGACTTAGTAAGTAATTGCTACAGTAATGAGTTCTTATGTCTTAATTTGGTCTGCTCCAGATGTTAACATCTAGATTATTTGTTTTCATTCTCTCCCTTTCTGTGTCTCCTTATAAAATATTAATTTGTAAATGTTTAGATTTTTTTACATTGGGAGAGGGTAGAGCAAGAGAACAGTCGGGGGTAGGGTGGGCTTGACTTAGAGTACTGTCTTCCATGTGAATTTGAACAGCTGTCTTTACTTTTGAGGTACTGGTAGGTTGCACTTAGTGTCTCCTGCACAGTAGGCAAACACCCTAGCCCTGACCAACTTGTCTCTTAAAGAGAAGCTAGAAAACATCTAGTTTTCACCTTAACAGAAATCCTAACCTTCCTATGCTAAAAGAAGGGTACATTCCTGAATGACATGCATTTGAGGCTTCTGGTGTGCTTCCCCTGGTGCAAAGCACAGCACTGGAGGTCCTCTGAGTGGGAAATAAAATCCCCGTGGCAAAGTTGCTATGCTGTACCAAAATCAACACACTCCCTTTTCATCCATTATTTTTGAACCAGGGAATAAGCCCCATCCTATAAACTAGCACAACTGAATAACTAACTGTTAGGAAAAACTTGGCTTATACATCCCAGCCAATAAAGTAACACACTGATAGAGTGTATTAATAAGAACCTGCATCTTCCGCCCAGCTGGTGAGCAGCTGGGTGGCAGCTGAGAGACCTGGGATTGTTCCCCAGCAGATATGGGAGACCTCGCTCAGGCGCAGTGGTTCCCACATTTTAGTATGCATGGGAATCATCGAAAACGATTGCTAAAAATGCTGGTCCCATGGCCGCAGGCCTAACAATTCTGAGCCAGAAGATCTGGGATAGGACCCAGAAATCTGCTCTTTTGTGAGCAGCCTCAGGTGATTCTGAGGTGGTAGAGAGCCACATTTTGAGAAGCATGGCTCCTCAGAGCTACTAATATCGTCAGCATTCAAGACCGTTAGCAGCTGAAAAAGATAAATAAGCTTTCAACCAATCTTTCCACTTGCTTTTTGACAGCCGAGTCCAATCCGCAGCTGGTAAATAAGTTAGATAATGACCACGGATAGGTTTGATCCCTTGGGACAGAATTCTTAAAATCATTTGGGGACCTCTGTTTCTCCCCCATCAATAAGAGTGTTGGAAGGCAGCCACAGACTGGGCTGGAAATCCAGCTGGCACAAAAATTGGAAGACAATCCTCAGTGAGGCCTGGGTTCAATATCTAACTACTAAACAGCTTGGCTGTCTGCCTTGTGGTGTGCAGTCAATCTCCAATTGATACAATGCATTGATAACACTGAGAAGCATGGGTTAAATCTAGAAACTGTAAGGAACTCAGATAAAAGTCCTAAGACCTAAAGTTTGGTCCCCAAAATGGCATAGAGGTTGGATGATATTTGGGGATGAGTTTAATCCTCAAATGGTAAAAGTTTTGGATGTCAGGAATGAGGTCTGGGTTCAATCTCCTGTCATTAAATAAGCTTGGAAGACCAGCGTAAAGTCTGGTTTCAATCGTCAGATGGTAAAGAGTTCAGATGACAACAATGGTTTCTAGGTTCAAGTGAAAACTGGCAAACAGCTTGAAATAAGCTGCAAGACCTGGGTTCAATCTTGAAATATTAATGGGTTTGAGAATTTTCATGAAGAATGAGTTCATTTTTGAGGATTTTAAAGTCTAGGTGAGGTAGCTAAGAATCTACACAAGACGATTAGAGATAATTTGTAGTCATGATCCACACTAGCAAGGCTTTGGATAACTGGCTGCTCTTCTTATATCAGGACCTGGTGCTATGTGGTTAACTAATGTAGAAAGAAGCTTGAGTTCCAGCCACAGAGTAAGAAAAGCTGTATTCCAGTACAAGGTCAGGAGCTAACCCTGCAAGAGTCTAACATTATGTGACCTCTCCATATCTGTAACTGTGGAGAAGGGTGCAGGCACCAGGACTGAGAATGGGGCTTTTGAAAGTGTGGGGCTCTTCTGCCAGGGCTTTTGCTGACAGGATGACAGTTTTAGATGGCTGAGAGAGCAGATGTCTGAGAAGCAGTGAAGTCTATGATGTGTCCCCCGAGTGGGATGACAGCTGGCATCAGTGCATAAAATCTTGTTCTTACTTTCACTGCTTCACTAATAATCTTTTTTGATTTTTCTTATTTATCAACAAATGCTGGTTTCTGGAAACTTTTTAAAGCATTCTGAAATAATTCAAGAAGTAGACCACTCTCCAAGAACCTAGCAATCTATGAAGCTCTTAGAGACACACATGGGACTAGATTATGTGAGAAGAAAGCAAAAATCTATATGGCTATGAATGAGCGTTCTTCCCTACATGCCTCTTCTTGGACCTGGAAGAGGAAAGTTAATTTTTAAAAGGCTTATACCAGAGGTATATACAGTTATTCTAGTGTCCTGTGCCTCTTGAATCTGCACATGCTCTGAGGATACCTTTAAGGGATAACCATATTTAATCCTTCTGGAACATGCGTATATGTGTTTGAGACATGGCTATTGTGATGATATAGTTAACATTTATCCAGCACAGTTTAATAGGTAACATTAAGTCACTTGTGGTAGGTATTAGATAACAAAACTGAAGTAAAAACACAGTAGTGTCAGGTCCTGTATGAGGCATTTCATGCACTAGTCTATTTAATTCTTCTTACCACTCTAAAAAGTTGGTCTTCTGGTTATTCATATTTTATAGATGAGGAAACTGAATCATAGGTGTCAAAGCATTAGCACATTTATACCACCACCTTCCCATGCTCTATACAGACGCTGCAGCTGTTGTCATCATGTGACTAAACTTACCAAACGGAGCCTGTAGCCTGTAGAAAGAAGTTATAAAACCCTTTTGAGCCTATACTTTTTATTTAAATTAAAATCAAGCTTCTTTTACATGTCAATCTCAGTTCCCTCTCCCTCCCCTCCTCCCCTGCCCCTCACCAACCCCCCTATCCCATCCCTTTCTGCTCCCCAGGGAGGGTGAGGCCTTCCTTGGGGATCTTCAAAGTCTGTCATATCATTTGGAGCAGGGCCTAGACCCTCCCCCATGTGTCTAGGCTAAGAGAGTATCCCTCTACATGAAGAGGGCTCCCAAAGTTCATTTGTGTACTAGGGGTAAATACTAATCCACTACCAGTGGCCCCATAGATTGTCCAGAACTGCAAACTGACTTCCTCATTCAGTGAGTCTGGAACAGTCCGATGCTGGTTTTCCAGCTATCAGTCTGGGGTCCATGAGTGACCCCTTGTTCAGGTCAGCTGTTTCTCTGGGTTTCTCCAGCCTGGTCTTGACCCCTTTGCTCATCACTCCTCCCTCTCTGAAACTGGATTCAGAGCTCAGTGTTTAGCTGTGAGTGTCTGCGTCTGCTTCCATCAGCTACTGGATGAAGACTCTAGGATGACATATCAATCTCATTATCGGAGAAGGGCTTTTAAGGTAACTTCTCAACTATTGCTTAGATTGTTAGTTGGGGTCAACCTTGTAGATCTCTGGACATCTCCCTAGTGCCAGCATTCTCTTTAAACCTATAATGGCTCCCTCTATGATGGTGTCCCGTTTCTTGCTCCCCTCCATTCTTCTCTGACTAGATCTTCCTGCTTCCTTCTGTCCTCCTCTCCCCTCCCCTTCTCCCCTTCTCTTTCTTCTAACTCCTTCTCCCCTTCCCCCATGATCCCCATTAGCTAAAAGATCTTGTCCCTTTCCCCTCCTCCCAGGGACCATGTGCGTCTTTCTTAGGGTCCTTCATTCCTAGCTTCTCTGGCGGTGTGGATTGTAGGCTGCTACTTCTTTGCTCTAGATCTAAAATCCATATATGAGTGAGTACATACCATTTTCCTCTTTTTTCGACTGGGTTAACTCACTCAGGATGGTTTCTTCTAGTTCCATCCATTTGCCTGCGAATTTCAAGATTACATTGTTTTGTTTTTTTTTTTCCGATGTGTAGTACTCCATTGTGTATATGGGTGCTGGAATAACTGGATGCTGGCATGTAGAAGACTGAAGACAGATCTATATCTATTGCCATGCATAAAACTCAAGTCCAAATGGATCAAAGACCTCAACATAACACTGAACCTATTAGAAAAGAAGTTAGGTGGTACCCTGGAACAAATTCATATAGGAGACCCCTTCCTGAACATAACACCAGTAGCACAGACACTGAGATCAACAATTAATAAATGGGACCTCCTGAAACTGAGAAGCTTCTGTAAGGACACAGTCAGCAAGACAAAACGGCAGCCCACAGACTGGGAAAAGATATTCGCCAACCCCACAACTGACAGAGGGATGATCTCCAAAATATACAAAGAACTCAAGAAGCTAGTCTCCAAAACACCAACTAATCCAATTAAAATGTGGAGTACAGAACTAAATAGAGAATTCTCAATAGAGGAATCTATATGGCTGAAAGACACATAAGAAAGTGTTCAACATCCTTAGCCATGAGGGACATGCAAATCAAAACAACTCTGAGATACCATCTTACTCCTGTCAGAATGGCTAAAATAAAAAACACCAATGACAGTTTATGCTGGATAAAAGGGAACACTCCTCCATTGTTGGTGAGAGTGCCAGCTGGTACAACCACTTTGGAAATCAGTATGGCAGTTCCTCAGGAAAATGGGAGTCGATCTACCAGGAGATTCAATAAATTCACTCTTAGGCATATACCCAAAAGATGCACATTCATACAAAAAGGACATCTGCTCAACCATGTTCATAGCATCATTATTTGTAATAGTCAGAAACTGGAAGCAATCTATATGCCCCTCAACTCAGGAATGGAAGGAGTCTAGATTTAAAAAATTAGGGTTAATCCTAACATTTTTTGTATCCCTGATAATAGTAAGCTTGGAGACCTGTTTTAAAGATTATATAATAAGATGTATGGTATTGCCTAACATGTCTCAGATTCTAAACAATAAATAAACCTCTTTTCCTTTCTTTTCTTTTTTGTTTTCTTGGATTTTGGAGACAGAGTTTTACTGTGTAGCTCTGGCTGTCCTGGAACTCACTCTGTAGACCAGGTTGGCCTTGAACTCAGAGATCCACCTGCCTTTGTCTCTGCCTCCTGAGTGCTGGGGTTAAAGGTGTATGCCACCACTGCTTGGCTAGAAATAAATCTAAATTTTATAAGGTATTTGGTAAGTCTAAAATACTACAGGCAGAATATATACTATTATCTTAATAACACTAGAAAGGAAAATGCTCAAATAAATAATGATGCCCAAACGAGTTGATAAATTTCACCTTTATTTCAGAGATACTGAGTCATGATGAAATGGTAGCGCTTAGCTACCAGGACTTGGAGGGGAATTGCAAGAGGCCTGAACAAATTGAAGATGAGGCAATAAAAGCTTTTAAAATGGAAAAAAAAAACCCACAATTGACTGGAACTCATGAAAAAATTTACTTCCCCTAATTCATATTGATACTTTAAAAGCAAATTGGTCATCTCTGAAGGATAATAGAAATCCAATTTAGTATCTAAAGGAAAAAAAATCAATCATTCATGTCATCTTCCCTATGCTAACTGCACCAATGAGAAACCAGTAAATGAGGGGGAGATGTGTTTCTAAAAGAATTACATTCAGTAAATTAGAAAATAAATTCCCTGCACTAGGTCTACCCAGAGCAGATCAAACCAGAGATGCCATTCATTGTAGGTGTCTCATAATTTAACTGATCTTAAAAACTAGCCATTTTTAAATAAACAAACAAACAGGTTGCAAGACACAGAGAAACCAAACTTGAACTGACCAGCAATACTCTTCCTGCTGTATAGCTTTCAAAGTGCCAGAAGGTACAAAAGCTGCTAGAAGTCAAAGACATAAGTGATCCTACCCAGTGTTGGAACTTAGATACCATAATATCAACCACCAGGCAAGATTTGTCCACAGCTGCCATAGTGGCATGACTTAAGAGGAGTAACCAACAGCTTTCTGACTGGATTCCAGGCCTGCTTATCAGAGAGATTCATGCCTGACACTGAAAAATCTGCTTTTTTAAAAATGGAAAGAGCAAAGATGGTTGGGAGATTATTGGTCCTCATGAGGAACCCACTGTTGTTTTTCTAAACAGTCATATTGTCAAACTGCCCTCTAAATATTTATTTTTGTACAGTTGTATGGTATTCATACTTGGCCAAAAAGATTCTTTTATATTAGACAGTGGTTAATGCAGAAACTCAGCTGGTCAAAGTGCTGAGAATAAGTGACTCTGAGAGTTCAGCTATAAAGAGGACATCTATGGCAATCCTCCTCCCTGTGTGTCTCATAGAGGAAGGGTCAGAAAGAATTTAAGAGCCAGAGGATGGAAGGGAGGGCTGTGAAATGCTGTCTTCTGACATGAAATACCTGCTGCACACATGAATTCCCAGTAGTTATATGCAGTAGAAAGGTGCAATGTAGGTTTTGAAGAAACACAATGGATCTGATTAAAAGAAGTCTTCTCCTTGACTATCCCAGTATCACAGAAGTTTCAATGTGGTTCATAATTAAAATCCAGGTTTCTAAGCCAAATACAAAGCTGGTGCACTTTGCTCTTCTCCCCTAACTCTTATCAACTGCCTATCAATCCATGGCCCTTTCTAACAAACTAGTTTTATCTGGATTATAAGCTTCTTTTATTTAGAATGAATTAATCAGTAGTAAAGGGTGATGGTACCAGGCTATCAATTCAGCAATGTATATGAAACCTATGCTATACTGCTTAAAAGCTAGATTATAAAACAGTATTGAATTGTGTATTAGTTAATGTTTTGTTGTTGTGAAGAGATACCATGGCCAAGGCAACTCTCACAAAATGAAACACTTAATTTAGAACTTGCTTGCCATTTTAGAGGGTTAGTCCACCAACATCATGGTGGGAAGCAGACAGGAATGATGTTGGGACAGTAGCTGAGAGCTTTTCATCTGATCTGCAGGCACTAGGGAGAGAGATACAGACAGACAGACAGAGACAGAGACAGAGACAGAGACAGACAGAGACAGAGAGAGCGCCTGGTGTGGGCTTTTGAAACCTTGTCTATTACTAAACTCAGAAGAGAGGAATGGAGAAAAGTGAAACAAGGAGGGAGGGGGAGGACACACACTACCAAGAGTTCTAATACAGTGTAATTGCTAGAGTTGCCAGGAGCTCACAGTTAATGAGAGTTAAACATTAAGAGGCTCATTATAAGATGTTTGCAAGTATGGATGCCAGTCTGTAGGGTCAGCCATCAGAGAATAGTGGCTAGTACTCCAAGGGAGAGAGGAACACAGAGAAACAGGTACAGACTAAAGCTTCTGAACAAACCTATGCTTATTCTCTTGGGAAGCCTTAAATCTATTTTTTGTCAAAACAAGCTGTCAACTGACAGGATCAGGCCCACCAAAATCATGAAATGTAACCATAGCTACAAATAACTTCACAGTAATACCTGGATTCACATACAAATAAAGAGCCTGGAACTTTAACTTTGTGAAACTAACACCTTAAAAACAAATATAAAACAGCACATCCATTAATATTTGTAGTCTAAAACAGAAGCATGAAGAAATACACACACTAAATTTTAATCCATGGTGATTAGTCTATTTTCTGTTGGAGAGGTTTAAGGGCAGTAAACTGGTTAGAATGGGTGTTTGAAGAGCATTTGCATTACAATGTACATAAGGCAGAAATATTACCTATTCTAAGGAACACGGTGGGTACTGGAATAGAGTGTGCTAAAATTAACACCCCATTGTCATTCTTGGACACATTTGTTTGTTATGTATAGGAATGAAAATATATAAATTTATAAAAAAATTATTTAATTTTATATCATTCAAAAGAATGACTGCCTCCAGGAAGAGAAGAAACTGGGTTTAAGAACACAAACCTTTAAACATATTCATGGATTCTGTTTTCAAAATGGAGGCAAATTTACTAATATATAACACATTTGGGTAATAGATATAGAATATCTAATGTTGCCCTCTATAATTATTCTTTATTCTCATATAATAATTTAAATGATTATAGCTTATATTTCAAACTTTTATATAAAAACATTTGAATTTGTGCCCCAAATAGATGAGATCAATTTCTCTAATCTCCCAATTGTAGTTTGTAGTTCTCACTTACACCTCAGATATCCTGTAATTTATTTTCAAGTTGGACAACCAGATTTAAATAGCAGTTACATAGCTTGCGGGTTTTGTAACCACAGGCAAATTACTTCAGTTTTGAGCTAAACTTCATTTTTCTAATCTGTAGCCAGTAGTCTGTTTCACGCTCTCTTACTGCAATGATCAACTATATTAAGATCTAATATTATACACAGAGTCTTGATGGGGGAGGTCCTTCTGTGTATATGTTTGTCTTATTGGTTGATAAATAAAGTACTGTTGGCCAATAGGAAATCAAATTGGGCAGGACTAGGAGTCGAGGATGATTCTGGGAAATGTAGTAAAAAGAAGTCGTGTGATCCAGGCAAGAAGTGGCATAGCAGGTAGACTCAGAATATAAGCAGGGACAAGCAGGAAATTGCTCTCTTCCTCCTGCTCTCGTCTCTGGAGCTGCCTTGTGAGTCCCATGAGAGAGGATGCATGCCTCTGGCATCCTCGATCAGATAAGTCTTTATAAGTATATAGACTAATAATTATGGTTGATACTTAAGACAGAGATAGCAAATAAGAAATCCTAGTCATTGGATAGCAGCACTGTACCTAATATAAGCCTCTGTGCGTTACTTGGGACCTTAATGTGGTGGCGGGGCTTGGGCGGATTGGTGGAAAGATTTATAGTTACAGAGTCTGGCATACAGTGCTGAATGCATGCTGATTTATTTCTATACTGCAACACAATTATCTTTTCATTTTATTTTCTCTTTTGAAGAAGAATCTAGGCATGTTTTATTGTTTTTCATAACACCTAGCACAGTGCTTGACCTTTGGATAAATGTAAAGGAATATGAGAAAATGTTGATTTTCCCATCTTTTAATGCTACTGGCCTCCTGGGTCCTTAATTGACTTCCATCAGTAGACTCCTTTTGAGAATATATGTATGTGGACATCACATGGGCTTCATGGGACTAAGAGAGGTTAGCAATTTATGATGTGCTCCATATTTAAAATTCATAAACCATCTAGGAAGTTAATATAAAACTGTAATAGAGCAATTCTAGAAGTAGGCCAGTGAAAAATATATGATCCACATTTTACTACAGTATGTCTTTACTAATATAGGTAATGACCCATATAAAGAACATTCACTTACTCATCTAGACATAATTAAAATATGGAAACTTTATAAATTAAAACTCAAACCCACAGCCATGCAACATTAAGGCTGAAAGTTTAAATGTAAAAGTTGAGAGAGAATTTTCTCATATTATTTATGATTGACAACCCAATTCATATAATGCTGCTATTACATTTGCTATTTATTTCATGGTTCTAAACTCCTGCAAGACCCAAACCCATCCCTCAGCCTTACCAGTACACTATTCTTGAAATATGGGGATCAGCCAAGAAATAGAATATAAAAGGGTGAATAACATTTATAATCATGAAATTAATTTCTTCATTCATTAAACTTACCAGGTTCAAGATACCAACTAAGTTGAAGAAGGGAGATTCAAAGACAAAGTGATAAGGAACATCATTTTCCAAATCCTTAAATTGTAAGATGAAGGCAGGATATATACATAAATATTGGTAAGAAGTGTAAAGTTAAATGACCAAGTCTAATTCGTTTCTTACAGAATGGCAGATGATCAAGTGAGCATGGATAATGCGGGAGGAAGACGTCAGTTTCCCCTCTGACCCCAGCACTGTCCCTGCGAGCTCACAGTTTCCCCTCTGATCCCAGCACTGGCCCTGCATGCTCACAGTTTCCCCTCTGATCCCAGCACTGCCCCTGAGTGCTCACAGTTTCCCCTCTGATCCCAGCACTGGCCCCCGCGTGCTCATCTGTGTGGCAGGGCTCTTCTGAAGGTGCTTCTGGGCCAACCTGAGCATAATGAAAATGCTATTGGGACTTTACAAGGTAGAAGAGGTGATGATGGTAAATGAAAATTACTAAGAGGAGCACTTAAGATAATTTCTAGAGAAACAGGTATGGGATGAACATGTAACAATATTTTAAAGTGTTTTTAATATGCATTCTTATTTAAATCTTTTGACAATCTCTTGGATTTTCTTTTTCTGTAAATAAGGCTTAGGGAATCTGAGTTAATTGTTCAAAATATTATAGCTCTTGGTCTGATTATATTCTATTTTTGTCCATTATTCATTTCAGGAAATGAACTGTTCTTTCAATAAGAAAACCTTTTAACTATCAAATGAGGCAGGAATTTGTGAAATCTTTATAAGGAAAAGTAAATATTTTTTACTTTATAAGTAAAAAGCTGAAAAGTATTTCAACTTGGCTGGTAAATATGGAAGAGTAGAAAATACAGTTGAAAGTTTGGAGGAGTCGATGGCAAAAAGCCTTGAACAGGAGCTATTGAGTTTGAACTTTATCCAGCTAATGACTAAAGAGGTTTTTTTGGTTTTTTGGTTTTTTTTTTTAGGAGAATGATGAATGGAAGCATTGAGGAAGACAATGGTTCAAAGTGGTCACAGGCTACGATCTGACAGTAACTGGGTGCTCCCTTCAGCATTGTTAGGAAGGAAACTACCAATGGGAACACAGGTTGGCATGGCAGACAGACAGATCCCAGATGACTTGAGAATTGACCAGATTTGAAAAAGAGACAAAATGGAGGGTTCAAGGTTCCAAGCATGATGGCATCATCAAATGAAACAGGAAATACAGAAAAGCCAGAATGTTTGGCAAGAAAACATCAAGTTTCAGTCATAATGACATTTATGAAGATGAGTTAAAGAAATGAAGTTCTACTGTGATACAAAGAAAGTAAAAAGAAGCCATGTTGGCGATGCTTCCCTTAAGGAAAATTATTTTAATCTACTGCACATAATATCATATTATTCATAATTCTTGGTTCATGACAATCTAAATTGCTGTTTGGTAAACTAGCCAAGATACAAACTTGACACCCAATAAAGAATTGTAATAATATAATATCATGCATTTATCTACATGCTCCTCCCTTATCCTAGGTACTATTTCTCTACAGTATTTCTTGGGTCATTAGTCTTTTGTTTATGATCCATTTGGCTACTAAAAAAGGCTAATTATATAAGTATTATTTAGAAGGACTATTTCTTAAGTTTAACTGGATTTAGATTTATGATAATATAGCCTGACATTTTTATTATTATTTTTTACATTCCAACCCAAGTTCCCCCTCCTTCCTCTCCTCCTGCTCTCCCCACAACTCCCCTCCTGCTGCCAGTTTCCATCTGCTTCATGGAGAGGGTAGGCCCTCTCCTAGGAAGTCTACTAAATCTGTCCCATCATCTTGTTGAGGTAGGGTTAAGCACCTCTCTAACCCCCACACCCCTGTGTCTAAGCTGAGCAAGGTATCTCTCCATACAGAATGGGCCCCACTAAGTCAGTTTGTGCATTAGCATTAGATCTTGGACCCACTGCCAGTATTGCCTGACTTTTTATACTGATAAGTAGCCTGGGCCTTACTGTGGTTCTGAAGAATAATGACAAAATAATGACAAAAATTATGCAGCTATAATATATCATTGGAATCATATCAGGCTTCCATCAGAAATGAGCTTATAAGTGAAGGGAAGCAGCAATAATTTCACATTAAATATATTGTCAGCAATGATGCCTTTTCACTAATATTAATATATGAAGCTAACATGAAAGTTTCTATATGGCAAAAATGTGTTATTTTCTTCCAATAGAATATAGATTCCATGGCTAATGATAGAAATTACGTATCTTTGTTCACAACTCTATATATATGGGTCATAACTGATTCTCATGAAATATTAATTTGCATATGTTGGAGCAAAGGAAAGTCATACATAGAAAGAATGTGGCCTAAAAGAAAAGATCCTACTTTATGTCTGTGTTTTCCAAGGAGTGACAAGTGAACTCTCCAAGTTTGACATGGTATGTCTGCCTCCACAAATACACTTTTACAAATCACAGTGTCCAATTCGATGAACTGGTTTTAGGAGAGTTTACCAAACAATGTACATCAACATCTTATAATCATGTCAATATGTCACAACACATGTTCAAATTCAGTTTGGGATACATGGGGAAAAGGTTGATAACAGAAAGGAGATTCCAGTGTTAAACAATATATTCTCAATCACTACAAAATTAGAGTGAAACAATGATATAACTAAATCAAAAGGTTCCTTATATTTGGCTTTGGTATTTGGCAGTTACTTTTAAAGATAGGTTTGGGAACTATATGCATTTTCAACAATAAAATTCAGTCATAGCATAAAGACAAGCAGAAAAAGAAATGAAAAGGTCTTCGAATTCCCTAACCTACTTCCTGCTAACAGCTATTCTCATGCCAGTACTCACTGCTGAAAGTAGACAAAACATCACTTACCATGACAAACTAGCATTCTACAACAAACTTACAAGCAATAAATCTTGCTTTCTCTATAAATAGCTATATTTGTGTGTTCCTCTTTAGCCAGGTTGTGACAAGGGTACTGGAATGTTTGGGTTCCAAAGCTTTCCTGTGATGAGCTTATTGCCTAGTGAGAAAAAGCAAACAAAACCCTGAGTCTTTTGACTTAATTTTAGATACCTATATATCATCCAGTTTTAGAAAATCTTGCTATTACTTCATTTATAATTCCAGCTGAAGATTGATTCTCTTTCATTTCTAGGAGGGTAGTGGGAGACAGGGATTCCTCCATGCTCTGAAGAGGACTTGCTAGTGGCTGGGAGCTCAATCACATGAGACCTTAGTTGAGCTACTTCTGCTTCTCAGCCAAGTGACTTTGGGTAAGTCACATGCTCACTCTAGGTTTCTATTTCCTCACCTGTGAACTGAAAACATAGAGTGATGACTTCTAAGGTCTTTTCCAGAGTATGTGTGTATCATTCGTTTCCAGGCTGCAGGCATTACCAAATGTTTCACAAGTGAAATGGAAATATGTGCCAGGGAAACTGGATGGGAACTGTGGTAAGGGATTGATAGTAACAAGAGAATGGGATAACTCTAGGCAATAATTCTAACTGTTCTCTGAGCAGAGATGAGGAAGACCTGGAAACAGAAACAACTCACCAAAGTAAGAGTAGGAGTGAGGGCAGGAGAGCTCCTTCCTTTTCTCCACTTTTGTATTCAAAGCACAACTGTAGTGCTGCCATCTCTAGCCCAGTGTTGTCAAATCACAACTGTAGTGCTATCATCTCTAGCCCAGTGTTATCAAAGCACCATCACCTAGCAACTGGTGGGGGCAGATGCAGAGACCCAGAGCCAAACACCAGGAAGAGTCAGGGGAGTCCTGCAGGTTGTGGGAGCCAGAGGGTTCAAGGAAATCATAAAAGCACCACTTACGGAATCAACTAAGCAAGGCCGATAGGGAATCACAGAGACTGAGGCCACAGTCACAGACCCTATCTGAGTCTGAACTAGATCCCCTGCATGAAGTTACTGCTAAGTAGCTGGGTATTTTTGTGCAAGTCCTAATAGTGGCAGTTGGGGGGCAGGAATCTCTGACTCTGTGCTTGCTCTTGGAGCACATTTCCCACTACTGGATTGCCTCAGCCAGTGTTATTGTAACTTAGTGTGCCATGTTCTCTGGATATCTCTGGGAGGCCTGATCTATTTTGAAGGGAAATGGAGACGGAGTAGATTGTGGAGCCTGGGGAGGTGTGGGGCAGGGAGAAGACTGGAAGTAGTGGGGGAGGGTGACATGTCTGAGAGAAGAATTAAAGAAAATGTTAAAAAGACTGTGGTGCTGGAGGTTAGGTGAGTAATCCCATCACTTCCTCCATGACTCTCACTGATTGTTCCAGGTGGTTGGTAGTAATGAGAGCATCTTTAATGACATCTATTTCCTGTTTACCTGTGCTCTGATCATTAAATCTATAGAGCGAATCATAATGAAATGACTGGAATGTAGTGTACAGAAAATAATCAAATTTCTATGTGAAAAGGCTAATCTCTCAAGGAGATATTCTGAGTCTAGTATGAGCAATGACAGCATTTTTATTTATTTATTTATTTATTTATTTATTTATTCATTTATTCATTTATTTATTATTTCCCCCTTTTTATTTAAATTAGAAACGAGCTTGTTTTACATGTCAATCCCAGTTCCCTCTCTATCTCCTCCCCCCCTGCTTCCCCACCAACCTCCCATCCCATTCTCTTTCTGCTCCCCAGGGACGGTGAGGCCTTCCATGGGGGGATCTTCAAAGTCTGTCATATCATTTAGAGGAGGGCCTAGACCCTTTCCCATGTGCGTTGACAGAATTTTAATGTTTTCCATGGTGAACACTGGATACATGAATCTATGGTTTGCTTCTCTTGACTGGGTGTAAGTAAGTCACATTATTTTCCAGTCACATCTAGTGTGCATTTCTGATGTGGGTGGGAGTGGCGGGACAGTGAACTTAAAGTCTACTCTGCAGTATGTGCTGAGCAGTGTACAGGACAGTCACATGCTCACTCTGGGTCTGTTTCCTCACCTGTGAGTTGGAAAAGTAGACTAAAATAAGATTGGGAACTGGGTCATTTGTAGGCCCAAGCAGCTGGAGTCCTTGGCCCACAAGCTCCTACTGACAGTCTTGTGACTTCTCCGTAAAGAAATGAGTTTTTCATTACCAACAGTCATATTTCCCAACCAATAGGAATTCTCGATTCTGGGTATTTTCTCGTGAACAGATGCACAACTAGCGGCCCTGCCTCCATATGGTATGGGATTTCTGTTTCCTATCAAGCAAGATAGCGTTAAGATTCTTTTTAGAGTCACAGCTTGTTTACTATCACATGAGCTTTGTCATGGATAAGACTTTGGGGGAATATAACACTATTCTAAACTTATTGATATACAACTTAAAAAGAAAATAAGCTGGGTCAAAAGTCTGTATGAGATTTTTACATTTTTCTTAAAAAAGAAATAAGTCTACAGCCCCATTCTATGTTGTATTCAACCTTTCCACACAACTCCCATACACCTCTCCAGTGTGTAGTCCTGTAAGTTTCCCTGACACTGCCCATCCATTACCATGCCCAACCCACCAGACTGTCTTCTCCTGCCTGTGCCACAACCAATCTCTAGGCTTTTACCAGAACCTTCCTTAACTATCCCCAACCCAGAGGCACCTCCCACCCAACACCTAACCCAGTTATATATAGTCCCACTCTTCAGGCTTGTACTAAGAGGTATAGTCCCCTGTGTCCCCCTCAGCAATATGCAAGTGCCTACATTAAAAAACCAGAAAGAGCACAAATAAATGACTTGATACAGCTCAATAATTTGGAAAAGTAATTATAAACCAAACTCAAAGCCAATAGATGGTAAGAAATAATAAAAATCAAAGCAGAAATTAATGAAATAAAAACAAAGAAAATAATACCTTTGCATTATTTAATCAATGAATCTAAAAGCTGGTTCTTTGAAAAGATTAAGCAAAATCAATTGACCCTTAGGCTGACTAACCAAAAGAAAGAAAGAGATTACCAAATTAGCAAAATCAGAAACAAACAGGGAAATATTACCATAGGCACCAAAGAAATTTAAACTATTATGAGGTAATATTTTAGAAATTCCATACTCTATTAAGCTGGAAAACCTGAGAGAAATTGATGGATTTCTAGATTTAGACAAACCACCAAAATTAAATCAATAAGTAAATAACCTAAACAATCCAACAACAAATGAACAGATTGAAGAGGTCATAAAAAGCATTCCCGCGAATGAATGAATGAATGAATGAATGAATAAATAAATAAATAAATAAATAAATAAATAAATAAATAAATAAATAAATCCAGGGCCATATAGATTTACAGAAGAATTATACCAGACTTTCAAACAAGATCTACAGCCAGTCCTTCTTCAAGTATCTAAAGGAAGGAAGGAAGGAAGAAAGGAAGGAAGGAAGGAAATAAGAAAGAAAATAAGAAAGAAAGAGATTAAGAAAGAAAGAAAGGACATACTACTGAACTCCTTCTATGAAGGCAGCATTATTCTAATACTCAAAGAGTACAGACCAATATCTAGTTTCTAGGTCCATGCCACCACCAAGAAGCATGCTGTCCACTGCTTGTAAACACCATTTAATTGTTTGGTAGCAGGGCCTCTTAAAAGAGCCATGCAGGTTTGCCTCTAACACTGAGTCAGGAAGCCTCTCTTAAAGTAGCCATGCCTCTGGCTTGTCTCTAGCAAACACAGGCCATCTGAGAAAATGCTGCTACCAAGAAGCTGTGCTTGTCTCCTTTATTTTGTGTTTAGAATCTCTTTTTAAGCTTTTGTCAGGTTTTATGGAGATTCTTGCCCCACATTGGGAGTGCCATTTGTAGACCAGATGTTTCTGTTCTACTTGGTACCTGCAGCCGTTTGGTCCCAAATAAACACACAGAGGCCTATATTAATGAAAAACTGTTTGGCCTATGGCTCAGGCTTCTTATTGGCTAACTCTGTCTTTATTATTAACCCATTTCTATTAATCTATTTCCACGTGGTCTTGGAAAATGCCCAGCATCTTATCTTCCTGGTAGCTACATGGCATCTCTCTAGTGGTTCCCTGGAGGCTCATCTCTGCTTTTCTCTTCCCAGCATTCTCTTAGTCTGGTAGCCCTGCCTATACTTCCTACCTGGCCAATCAGCATTTATTCATCAGCCAATAAAAGAAACATAAACTCACAGCATACAGAAGGTCATTCCCCCATCACAGGGAGTCTGGATCCTGTATGGTGTGTCATTGACTTTAAATTTTTTGATTGCTAACAAACAAACAATAGCTGCTGAGGGACACTGGATTATAAAAAATTACTAAATTAATCCAGCCTATATATTCTTAAAATGTCTTAACTTCAAATTAGAAGTCAAAAATATATGTTGGGGAAGAGGTTATGCTTTTGTTTTCATAGAAAAGGAAAGGCTGTGGATTCATTCAAGGTTGACAGAAATCAAATTTGATCAGGGAAGACCCCTGGAAAATCCTGGCTACATATGTAAAGAAATAAACAAGACAGGCGACATATATTTTACCTACTCAAACATAAAAAAATCATCTTTGGCTGGCTTGTGTATAACACAGAGTCCATACTTGTGTTAATACAGATACATATGTTACCTTTAAAAGTTTGAATATTTTCAGAACAAAAGGACTGGGCAGGAATAAAGACAAGATAAATAGTGCAGGTGACCCAGCCTCTCAGAGTGCCTCTGTTGCAGTTTCTCCAGAGTTCTGCATCCAGAACAACTTCAAGGCTACTGGCTGAGATGGTCCAGCCTCACAGACTACTCCACCCAGGACTTCAGATAAGCTTCATACTTTCCCAGAGACTAGACACAACTAGATCTTCCAGGACTTGACCATTAACCCCATTTTCTGAAGGGTCCCCCAAAAGATTCCAGCATCCCAAACAATAGGAAGCAGCCTAGAAAACACCACACCCACATTCCCAAGATAGATATTTTTGGTCATTTGGTGGGTTATAGATGTTTGTCATTGTTTGGGGGGTTGGTTGAAAGTTGTTATTAATAATGGCCAGGAAAAAAGCTGAACAAAGAAGACTAGATTCAGGGATCTCATTCTGAAAAGAAGGGGGATATAGAAATGATTGAATAAAAGGGTAGATTATTGAATCTACTTTTAAATTAAAAAAGCAACTACTAGCTTTAAATATTTTACAGTAATATAGATTTTTGTATATTGATACAAATTCAATGTTATTTTTATACTGTATATATGTTTCTATTTTTGTTTAAGGTATTGTACTTATGCAGCTCATTTTAAAGTGTAATATAAAGTTTTAGTCCTTGAAAGCTATTCAGGACAATAAAGAAATACAGGTTAGTACTTAGTCATCTATAGCAATTAAATTGATAGCCATGTTAGGACTCTTTCAAGGTCATACAAAGATATATTTTAGAAAGATATGTGGTGTTCAAACACTTCAAAGACCTACAGAATATGACATTTAAAATATTTTAATAACATAAGGCTTGTTGTGACAGGGAAACGCATTCATTTCTGGTAGAACCAATTACTTCAAAAAAGATGATGGGCATGGAAGAACCTCCATGTGGAGTTTGCTTTCTTTTTGGCAAAATTTAGCCACTGGGCAAGAAACTGCCCTTGCCTCAACTGCTGATGGTATGCTTTCCAAATTGGACAAGCAGAACACAAAATAAAGTGACTGCTGAACTTTGCCAAGAAAAGGTGGGATGGCCCTTCAAAATTCCTGCTTCACAGAAAATTCTGTCAACCATTCTAAGCCTGTAGGCTGAAGATGGATGCTCCAACACTGCAGAGGAACCAGCCAGTTGTTTCTGTCACTTTCATAGTTTTGGAAGTTGTTTGCTTTGAACTTCCTATTTATCCAATAATGTTTTATCATTCTTGTATCTCTGATTGATATTGAAGGCTAGGTAGTTATAGTTTTACAGTTTTCCTTGTTACCAAATTCAGAAAAGAAACATACATAGGAGATATAAAGTTTATAATAATGTTGAGAGGCATAAAATCTTAAATTGTTTATCTAAAAATGTTTTGAGGTATAAAAAGATAGTTTTAAGAGTGTAATACAAGTTATAATAAAAATTATTTAGGTATAAAACTTTACATTAATCAATATAAATTAGATAATAGAATATTTTCTTGAATATGTCAAATACAAATGGACTGGACATTCTGGACATAATTCTTGGATGATAATCTTTTTTATTGTTTATAGTTTTACTGTATGAGAGTTAAAACCTTTCTTTTTATTTAGACAAAAGGGGGAAACTTTGTGGAATATTCATTTACACTGTGTGAAGATGTGTCCCTGGACAGAGAGAACTCTGGGCAGAAGAAAGGAAGAGTTTCCAGTGGATGCAGAGGGAACAGACATACAGGAGGAGAGGTAAAAGCCATGAGTCACATGACCACACACAGATAACTAGAAATGGGTTAATTTAAATTGTATGAGGTAGTGACACAAACCTAAGCTAAGGCCAAGCTTTTGTAATTAATAAAAAGTCTCTATGTCGTTTTTTTTTTGTTTGTTTGTTTTGTTTTTGTTTTTTTCTGAGCTGACAACCCAAAGGTATGTCTAACTACAGTAAGTCTCTATCACTGAGGACACCATGCACTTCAGACACAGAGCTCAGAGATCTATCAGCTGGAACTGACATGAACACATCCTGAAGACTTACTTTCATGGTAACAGAAATTACCATTCAAGATTCCAAAGAAGGGAAGCAACCAACAGTTCTACCCAGCTATGATGCCTATGGGCCACAACAACAATCAGCATGACACAATCACTGTAAATCTATACAGCAGTGGTATGCGTACCTTGAACTTCAGCGCTCTCTAATTGAATTTAAAAACCACTCAGCAAGAGGAAAATCATGCTTGATAAGGGAAGCCTAGCCAACCACCAAGGGCTAAGAGACTCATGGATTTTGGAGGAGAAACTACAACCACCATTTTACGGGACCAGCATAATTCCTAACCTTACTCTTAATATCTGTCCTTATACATACAGATAACAGAGACTTCTCTTTGCAACGGAAAACACAATCAACCAAAACAGAGTTGAGGAGTCTAGTTCCACTGGATACACCCACAAAGCAGCTCCCACGCCCAAGGCTCTAGAAACATTGTGGAAGAGGGGAATGGAAAGACTGTAAGAGCCAGGGGTCCAGGGAGTTTGCTGTGAGACTGTCTCTCCTAGTTATGCCTGATTCTCCATCCATAAAACCTCACAAATATGACTGGACAAACATGGCTGAACAAAGACAACAACAATAGACTTTGCAAAGTGGACAGGGGAGAAAGACAATCCACACAAAGTCCTACTGTCAACAAAGGAATGCGGAGAGTGGGAGAAATAGTTTTTCCAGGTGAGACACGCCAAATGGTCTGCCCTGAATACATACATGCAAATAACACACAGACTAATCAAGGTATATTTAGGAATATATATGCACATACATATAAATATATGGATGGAACAATAATTAACGAAAAAGAAGGCCATGATTTGAAAGATAAATGTAGTTATGATCTCAAAAATAAAAGAAAAATATTTTTAGGATCCTATTTAAAAGAGAAAAGAGTCAAAGTTTAAGTGTGTTACCCTGTGTGTTGCGTGTATGTATGCATGCATATGTGGAGGGGGCATATGCATGGAGAACTATGCATGCGCATGTAGAGGTCAAAGGTTAATGCTAGTTATCTTCCTCTATTGCTTGCCACCTTATTTCTTTTGAGAAAGAGCCTGTCACTGAACCTACAGTGTGATGATTTGACTAGAGGGATTGGCCGGCAAGCTTGGATAATGTGACGGAGCTCAGTTCCTCTGACGGGTCCTGCAAGCACTTACCAACCAAGCTGTCTCCCAGCCCCAATCTTACATTTCTGATAACCATGAGTGCCATTATTATCTACATCCTGGAATCACTATACAAATCTATTTATATGAAAGTAATTTTAAAAACATAATTTTCAGCATAGATCCAATATGTGGTTACTTGAATGTGAAAAAGAACTGAACTTGAGTTTTAAAGTTTTTTATTATATTGAAGTAAAAAACAAATTTGAAAACATGGCAAAAAGCTATTTGTGCCATCTCCTGCACACATCTCTTTCCTTATTGAAAAAAAAAAAAAGCCCAGGAACAAGGCATCATCTTCTGGAGCCTCTATGGACTAAGTGACTCACAATTCAAATAGCTTCATAACTGATGAAAAAAGAATCAAAAGTTTGCCTAGGAGTGTAGCTCACTGGAGTTAACTAGCATGTACAAGGCCATAGATTCTATTCTTAGCACTAACACCAACAGAAATGCCACTGCATCTCAAGCCCCAAATGAAGTATACCGAAGTAAATGTTATTTCAAGTGACCTTCTTTAGTCAGCTGCCAAACTACTATAGTAACATGTTGTTTTCCATGACTTGAGTCCACCCTGATGAGTCCATGAGATAAACTTCACAACTAACAAGTTCAAGTTAGAGAGCAGGGCCAGATACAAAGTGACCTTGTAACCTCATTGAAGTTTCAAATGAATTTAAACTACAGGGGAGACTACTGATGGACAGTCAGCCTATGTCTCCCTTTGCACAGTCTGTCACAGTCTTCTCGATTTTGCCATTCACCTTCAAATTCAATAACATTTGACAAGACACATAAACTCAGAAGTATTCAAAGGGTTTCACAGAGCTATGTGACCTAACCTAAGAATACATTGCTGTCACTAAGCAACGGTGCTTCCAGAACTACAACAGTTGACCCTTCCGTCTCTCCCAGGCTTGCAGCTGCCAAACTATTACCAAATAAGGAAAATGGCAAACGTTGCTATTCCAATAGTCTTTGTTTGCTATTTCCTATGTTTCTGGTTATAGATGTAGCTTGCTACACTATAACTGCACATTCTGGATCATCTTCAGTCAGGAACAACACCCAGTTTTAGACTTTGTTTCTTCCTTAAAAAACTTTGTTAATTCAAATTCTCTTTTTCTTCTGTTTATAACACACATATACATATGTATAAAAGATAATATTAAGAACACATTAAAGTGCTTTGTACCTTAAGCTAAGCAAATGTAAGTTAACACCATTAGGTTAAAAAAAAATCAGAGCAAATAAGCAAAAGCACATGCTGATATTTGAAATAACTGGCAGCCACCACCCTAGGTGCAGAAAGGTAATCATGTCAAGGCTCAGGATAAACGATGCAAGAAACCCATCAGAACTAAAGAGGTCTTAAAAAATCAGATAGTAAATGTGTGCCAGCAATTGGGAAATTAGCTCAGATGTGTAGGAACAGCACAGCATGTTACAAGGCCCTCAGTTTGATCCTGAGAAACACACACACACACACACACACACACACACACACACACACACTCACGAACACACTCCACCAAGGTAAGAAAGTCCTAGGTTCATCACTAGGAAGTCAAGGAGCAGGTCAGGAAAGGTTTCAGAAATGAAAGTCAGAAGCCACAGCCTCTTTTAAACAGAGAGGAAGCTGAGAACCAAAGAAATGTAAAGTCTCATTCTGCTTTCTCATTACAGAATCAGAACTATCCATAAATAGTTTCTAAGGTAGTCTTAAGCTCACCAAATTGCTTTTAGTAACTATAAAACTGGATAGACTTTTACAACTCAATTTATGAAAACACAAAATTCAAATTACAAATTGTATCATTGTAGAACCAAATTCTACTTTTATACAAACTAATATGTCATAATTAGGATCATTTAGAATCATCTATACAAATTCAGGTTGGCAATGCTTTAGTGTTACATAAACTTACAAGAGAGTTTGGAGAAACAGATTTAAATAAATACTACAAATAAATATAGAGATAAACAATGTGATGCTTTAACACCTGTGACTCAGTTTTCTCACTCTTGAAGACACTGTGGAAATCATCAGTGTGGAGAATTCTCAAAAGTAAATGCAAATGAATATACTGTATGGCCCATGTATACCACTTGTTGGCATATGCCCAAAGGGTTCAACATCCTACTCCACACAAAGTTCCTCAGCCTTGTTTGTTGCCACCTTATTCACAATAGCTAGGAAATGAAAAACAGGTGAATGCTCTTCAACTGATAAACGGAAAGTGAAAATAGGGCACCGTCTTTGTCAGGGTTTATAGTTCTGTGTCACTATGACACTATGACACTATGGCAATAGTAACTCTTACAAGGAAAACGCTTTTCATTGACGTGGCTTGCTTACAGTTTTAGAGGTTCAGTTCATTATCATCACGGTGAGGAGCATGGCGGTGTGCAGACAGATGTGGTGCTGGCTACACATTGATCAGAAGGCAGCAGGATATGAACTGTGACACTGGGGTGTGCGTTGAGCATATGAGACCTCAAAGCCTGCCTCTATAGTGACTCACTTCCTCCAACAAGACCACACCTACTCCAACAAGGCCACACCTCCCAATAGCGCCACTCCCTATGAGACTACGGGGCCGATTTCATTCATTACTACCACATTGCCCATATGCTTGTAACAATATCATAATTCAAAATGTACTTACTCCAACTTTAAAAGTTCCCCATAGTCTATCACAGTCTCAACAATATTTTAAAGTCCGAAGTTGCTTCTGAGATTCATGCAACCTCTGAACTGTAAACCCCCTATAAAATCAAAATAAAAAACTCACATACTTCCAACATATAATGACACTGGATATACCTTATTGTTTTAAAACAGAGAAGTGAACACAGTGAGAAAATACTGGACCAAAAACAGATGAAAAACCAGGTAGGGAAACTCCAAATTCTGTATCTCCGTGTCTGGTGTCAAAATGCTGTTCAGAACTCCAACCCTGTTCAGCTTTGTTAACTGCAACATACTTCTTTCTCCTGGGGCTGGTTCCACTCCCTGTTAGGAGCTCTCCTCAGCAGTTATCCCACAGCTGTGGCATCTCTAACATCTTGGGGTCTCCAAGGCAATCCAGGCTTTAACTTTACAGCTTCATGCAATGGCCTCTTTAGGCTTTCATTCAAGGACACCCCTGACACATGCCTGGTCTCAGTGGCTTTCCTTAATCTCAGGGACAAATTCTATAACCCTTTTCTTCTATTCTTAATTCCAGAACCATGTATTGAAAGCTGCCAAGTTCTGTTGCTGGCTGTGGGTAGAGCATGGCCCCCACATTCAATTATGTTTTCACCAGCTTTCTGCTTTTGATTGTTATCTTTACTGCCTAACCTTGGCTGTCCTTGAACTTTCTCTGTAGAACAGGCTGGCCTCAAACTCAGAGATCCAGCAGTCTCTGCCTCTGGAGTGGTGGGATTAAAGTCATGTACCACCACTCCAGGACTCTAAACTTATCTTTAATTCCTTTTCACAAATTGGAAACTTATCTTGGTGGGAACTTGTCCTGAGGTCACCACTCCCACTATTCAATTTCTTAGTCCATTTATAACCTTGAACACAGGATTTAGCTCTATTCCACTTACTGGTCCACCTTTACTCAATCTGTTTATTTTGTATTTTTATTTGCTCAGCTTGCTCCTTTTCATTATAAGTCTTCATCAAAGTTAACACTAACAACCGCATGACAGAGTCTATACTCAGCTGCTTTGAGATTTCTCTGCCAATGGAATTAATCCAAAGCCCTTCACTTTAATCTCAGGCAGATTTTTCAGGCAATGGCAAAAAGCAGCCACACTCTTCACCAAAATATCAGAAGGCCAGTGTGTGTCTAGGCCACATACTAATGTTCTTCTCCTCTGAAACCTCTTGATCCCCACAGTTCATCAAAGCATATGCTGAACCACTGTCTTCCATGCTCCTACTAGTATAGCTCACTAAGCAGTGCTTAAAGCATTCCACTGCTTTCCTAACTCAAAGTACCAAAGCTCAGATTGCACCAAACAAAAACATGGTCAGGCCTATCACAGCAGTACCCCACTTCTGGCACCAACATCTTAGTTAGGTTTCTTATTGCTATGAAGAGATTCTATGAGCAGGGCAAGGAAAACATTTCATTAGAGTGACTCACTTACAGTTTCAGAGGCTCGGTCCCTTATCATCATGGTAGACAGCATGGTGGCATGCAGGCAGACACGATGCTGACTACATCTTGATCAGAAGGCAACAGGAAGTAGACCAAGAAACAGGGCAGCATCTTGAGCATATATGAGATTTCAAAGCCCACCTCCACACTAACACACTGCCTGCAATAAGACCACAGCTACTCCACAAGCCCACACCTGGGGCCATTTTCTTTCAAACCACCCCAGGCACAGATCACAATAGAATTCAGCTGTAATGGGATGGAACTAGAAAAAATTTAGATGTGAGTATATAATCTGGAGTAGCCAGAGAAACCAAGAAAGCAAAAGGAAACTGTGGAACTTTGGGGAAAGAGCATGAAAGAGGTGGGTAGTAAGATGTAAGTGCTGGGAAGGGAGAAAGGAATAACTGGGCAGGGCTTTAACTAGAGAGAGTGGAAGGCAATGCAGAGGGACAGGAGAAAGCAGGAAGAAGCAATGCTCATTACTTGAAAAGGAATAGGGAATGCTTAAAAGAGCTATAAGCTATAAGGAACATTTTAACTTAAAAATACATGCATATATATGTACATAATACAAATATATATGCAAATACACATATATTCATTTAAGCTATATATAATATTCATACTATATATTATACTTAATACTTAGGCACCAACTATACTAAAATATATATGTTGTATACACATATGTATGTGTGTGTATAGAGACTAAAACATATTAATGTACGTGTGTGTGTATATATACATATATAGGCTAAAATATATATGATACAGTTTCCTCCCTCAGCCTTTCAAGTGCTGCAATTACAGGCACGAATTAACACATACTGCTAAAAGTAAAGATTTCTTGCAATGACTTCTGTTCTTGCTTTAATTTCCTCTAGGCTGCTTTCCTTTACACTGCACATTTCATGCTCACTTTGCATCATAATGACTATTTTATTAGTTGATGATGTTTTATGAGAAATGGCTTAATGTGCAATCATGCAGACAGAGAATTGTCTTAAGGTTCAGTTACAAGAAATTCAATTATGAATTTCTAAATGTGCTGCTCACACAGCAAGATTGAAATGTGTTTTCTTTTCTTTTCTTTTGAAATATATCATTAGTCATAAGAGGTCAGCATCTCTGCTTTTCAAGGTCAAATAAAGACTTTAAAATTTTCCTTTCAGGAAATAAAATGACACTCTAAAGGCACAGCAATGGAATGATCTGTAATGAAAATGAGTTACTTTATTTGGAATTTGGCAAACATATATAAACCTATTACATATTAGGCATATTCTACAGGGAGGTGACAAAGAACATGTGCAGACAGTAGACATAATTGCAGCTGTCTTCATGGGCCAGCATTCTAGTATAGAATCATCTAGACTGTAATTCATAGGAAATGCTAAGAAGGACATGAAACCCAGGTTGGAGATTCAGATGCACATCATCAAGCTTGTGATTTACCTAGGAAGGAGGGATTCAAACTTAGAACTCCACATTGGTGCAATATGTATACACTGAGCTATTTCCTCAGCCATACAACACTAGACTTAAGGAGTGTCTTAGTTACAGTTACTGTTATGAAACACCATGACTGAAAGCAACTTGGGGAGGAAGGATCAATGCTTCCACATCACTGTTATTCATTAAAGGAAGTCAGAACAGGAACTCAAAAAAGGCAGGAACATGGAAGTAGGAGCTGATGTAGAGGCCATGGAGGAGAGCTGCTTACTAGCTTGGTCCACAAGGCTTACTCAGCCTTCCTTCTTATAGAACCCAGGACCACTAGCCCAGAGATGGCCCCATCTACAACGGACTGGGCCCTTTCACATTAATCACTAGTTAGGGAATGTCCTATCCAATATTACCCTCAAACCTTCCTGTTACTTTCTGCTTTCTGGCTGCTTCCTCCACAAAACTCTTCTACATGATGCCCTCTGCCTTACCACAGGGAGAAATAACACAGCCAAGGAACTATGGATTGAAACCTCTAAAGAAGGTAACCTTTGTCCATTGAATTACTTCCTTCAACTGCTTGTCACAAAACTTACTAACATGGACTCTGATGTGGGAGGTCCTTCGGTATATATGTTTGTCTTACTGGTTGATTTAAAAAAAAAAAAACATACTGTTGGCAATAGGAAAGCAAGTTAGGCTGGACTAGGAGTAAAGGAGGATTCTGGGAAATGTAGTAAGAAGTCTTGTGATCCAGGCAGGAAGTGACATAGAGGCAGACTCAGAATATAATCAGGGACAAAGAGGAAATCACTCTCTTCCTCTTCCTCCTGCTCTCTATTCTGGAGTGGCCATGTGACCACCAGGAAGACAGGAATATGTTCTGCTGGTGTCCACCATAAGATAAGTCTTATGATTATGGCTGATAATTAAGACTGAGCTAGCAGATGAGAAATCCTAGCCATTGGCCAAGCAGCATTTGTACCTAATATAAGTCTCTGTGTGTTACTTGGGACCTTAATATGGTGGTGGGCAGAACTCCGGCAGCCTGGTGGAAAACGTCCATGTGGCAGCAGGGCTAGGGTGGCTTCAGCGGAAAGACTTAATTGTTACAGGACTCTGTATCTCCAATCATGGGGGAGAAAAGTCAGCAAAATTCCAGTAGAGGGCCTTTGAATAGAAGGTCTGACTAGTTGTGTTCAAACACATCAAGCTCAATAAAACCAAGGAGAGAGCAAGAAAGCATTATAGCCAGAAGGAGTCTAGGGAGATATGATTTTTAGATATAAAATGACATTCTGAATGAATAGTAGGAAATAAGGCAAAACTAAGGAAATGCAAATAAAAATCATCACGAATCAAAAAGAGAGACAGACAGAAAAAAAGAAAAGAAAAGAAAAAAAGAGGTCCTACAGGCTTGCCTATAGTCGGATCTTATAGAGGTATTTTCTCCATTGAGGTTCCCTCCTCTCAGGTGACTATAGCTTGTGTCAAGTTAACATAAAACTAGCCAACACAAATGAAAAATGTCTTTCAGCTTTTAATTGATCAAATTCTTGGTGACACACAATGTTTAATGGACTAAAGCAATATATCTTAACTTTTTAAAAATTATTAACTTTTCTGTAAGGAACCTTAGAGATACTGAATTTCTTAATTTCTTCTCCCTGTCCATGAAATTTTAATATCATATATATTCTATATATATGATTTATACTGTGTATTACAGGCACCCAAAGGGTCACAAACCATTATAATATCTAAGTTTTTCTCATATACAATGTCCCAGAATCAAGTTTTAATCAGCTTGAGAACTCTATTGCTTTTACTGAGAATGTATGGACTAATAAATTTAATTCATGGTGTTATTTCATCTTTACACTGTGATGAATATTATTATCCACAGAACAGACTAAGGCATGGACACCAAGAGTGTTTGTCCCTAGATTGCTGTTATTTGGAGCTGCTGTGGACCTGTAGAAGATGAGGTATCTGAGAGGTCCTGAAGCCAATGCTTGCCAAGGATTGTTGGCTCCTAGTCTCTTCTCAGTCTTTCTTCTGCTTCTTGGATCATGATGTGAAGTCTTCTTGCCATTATGCACCCTTACCGGGGCCATGAGCAATGGGACTTCCCAATCTTAAAATGGAGCCTCTGAAGTCATGAGTTCAGTAAACTTTTTGTCTTTATGAACTGATTGACTTTGGCACTTCAGTGTTGTAATTTGAAACTGATTAATATGGTGGCTGAACAGAATTATTTAATTTTCAGAATCTACCAGGTCCACACAAGGACTGACACTCAACAATCATGCTGCCAGATATAAAAAATATTAATTGAGAACCTTTTCTCAACTAGAAGAATTAATGTGTTATATTGTCATAGTTGCTCTGTCTGTCTGTCTGTCTGTCTACCTATCTATTCATCCATACATTCATACACCTAATGGTGAAATTTTGCTACACAGTCCAGGTTGGCCTGGAACTTATGTACCTACTGACTAAGCATCCTGAGTTCTATGAGTATAGGCATGAACCACTATACCCAGTTAAAATTACAGGCTTTAAAAATAGAGGCTATGTTAAATGATTTCTATTATACTTTCAAATAACTGAATATACTTTAAAGAAAACGTGGGAAGCTTCACTTCCAAACAACACAGAATATCAAATTCACTACATCGTTTCAAAACACTATACATTAGGTAACAAAGGACAGTGCACTTAGAAATATGAAAACCAAATTAAAATGAGTACTATAATTCCTCAGGTTTCTACTTTAAGTGAGTTTATAACTCATTACAAAGAGAAGAAATGAGAAAGAGTCTGGTAGAATTCTTGGTTTGAAAGGTTGGAGATGAGAAACTGGGAAGAACAAGGGCTGAGGGGCCTATTTCAAGTTATCAGGGAGGAGAGAGCTAAAGAGAGAAAGACACCTGGATGCCTCAAGAAAGTCCTTAAATATTAATTAGGACACAAGGGATCTGGCTTTAAAACAGTGCTTGAAGTCAAACAGAAGAATTTCAAAGGAAACAAAGAAGAACTAGAAAATGTGGGATAATCATAGATATATTCCTTATCTCAATTATGATGTATACATATTTTTAAGTTATCAAATTCAGATATTTGTTTGTGTCAATTAATATATCTCAATAAATTTGTTTTTGAAAATATAAATATATTATCAAATAAAAGTCTACAAAGCAAATTAAGAAGCAGATAAATAGCTAGATAAAGGTAAAGCAACATAGCTTACAGTATTTCTTATTTTAATAGGGCTTGTTCACGGGTAATACTAGTAAGTCAGCTAAGTAATAAAGGTTTGCTTTGTATGTATTTTCCAATGAGAGCCATCAAAAATGTTGGGACTAGTATAATAATGTTTGTAAAGGAAATTCCCTTATCTTAAATCTCTAGAACAAGTAATTTGTCTTGAAATAGATTAATAAGAATAATTTTGCACTATAACCTTATTGAAGGCCACTAAGCCTTTGGGGTCATACTCATTATTTTCCTCTAAAAAGTTCTGTATTTTATATTGTCAATGACAGGAAAGTTTTCAACTGATTTTTAGCTTCTAATTGGCTTTCATTTCTAGAAATGAGCCAAAAAGAGTCATTTCTAGGAGATATTCCCAAAAGCTGCAGGACCTGGCAGACCTCACCCTATTTTAATAGGAATTCTATACAAATTGAATTAATGCTTAACTGTAATTTTAATTTAAAATGCACAAAAGGAATACATTTAGAACACATTGCTCATTATATTTGTTATTTGTTCCACATTTTCAAATATTGTTAAATCAGGTCAAACTTTTATGAAAATACTTACATAAGGAGATGTATCTTCTTATAATAACTCAGTAGAAATACTCTCTTAATACTAAGAGAGTAACACTACAGACCACTCTTAGTAAGAAACCAAAGCACAACTGTAAAACCTGGTTCCTGATAAGTCAGTGCCAACAAAGAGATGTGATTACAAATGAGAGTCTCTTGAGAATGAGTTATATGATTTAAATCAATAATGAATTATTTGAGGACTAACTTGAATATGGTCAATCATTGTCCTGTTATATTACTTAAGCCCTCCAACAATATGGTAAAAATTATTAATCTCACTTTGTGAATGAGCTTGCAGAACTTGCAGAACCACACAACTGGCAAATGATAGAGCTCAGATATACACAGGGAAAATTAATGAATTTGATCTTTTCCAAGGCTAGCAATATGCAATGAGACTATTCTCCCAAGATGCTGGGCAGTCTCAGCAAGTGGCAGTTCCCATCAGCCTTCTCTAGTAAGATAAGACCATATAGAAATACTCAGATGAATAGAAATGGGTTAATAATTAAGACAGAGCTAGCCAATAAGAAGCCCAAGCCACCGGCCAACAGTTTTATAATTAATATATCATCTGTGTGTTTATTTGGAGCTCAAGGGCTGTGGTACTAGCCAGGACAAGAGAAAAAGAACCTCTCATTACATAAAATAGGCAAAATGACACTGAAGTTCCTATAGAAACTTCACAATGAGCCAGCAAAATGGCTCAATACTCAGTGGGTTAAAGTGATTGCCAGGGAGTCTTATATTCTGAATACAACTATCTGATTCATGGTAGAAGAGGACAATACAGTTCTGAACTCTGATCTCCACAGGGACACTGTAACACATAGCCCCTGCCTCTAAAAGTACAAAGTTTTTAAAACTAAAAGGAAAGGAACTTCAAACTCCTCTCCTATCTCTTAAAAGATCTTCATGGTTGTCCAATTAGAAATAATCAGTGCCATTAATATAAGTAACATTGTACTGACTGAGCAGTTATATTTAGAAACACATATGCATGTGCATATACATATACATAGAGATAAATGCATGCAATAACAATTAATGAAAAAAAAGACACCATGAATTTGAAAGAGAGCAAGGAACACATGGGAGGGTTGGAATGGGGAAAGGGAAAATATAACTCTAATCTCAAAATTTTAAAAAGTTTTTAAAAATCCAACTAAATTACTAACTCATTACCAGGCATTACAGTTTATGCTAATTTTGGACTGTTCAAATTTAAATTTTTTCTACAAAATGGAAAAAAATTTCAGTTTATGTGCAGGGTATTTTAAGCTGTGATGAAGACAATTCTAAGGCTGGAAGACCGAGTGAACCATAGATAGTTCATAGTATGCTTTATAGTGTTCTTAGAGGAGGTCACTGGTCACTGGCTTAAATCCATCTTATCCCTCTTGCTTTCTTAAACATCTTTGTGACTTGGGATTCAAATAACAGTAAACACCAGGCAGGCCTGTAGGATAGTCTGCATGCAAATGGGGCACTTATCCACGGTTGCTAGGCCACACACCAGACAAAAGTAATCAGTTTCATAAGAACCAGATTGTTCTCCTCAAAACAACAACAAGCATGACAGGGACAACACCTTTTTCAGGATTACCTCAGGGAATCAGAACAGAGTTATCAATGATCAAGCAGATTGAACTTTTAGTAGAATGCTTATTTTTGCACACAACTTGCCCACCCACCCCCAACTCAATGCTTCCTTTACTTGAAACTAAAGCGCCTGCTAGTCAAGGGATGAACTTGGAGACTTGGGATTCCAGGATTCCTTTATCTTTCCCTTTTTCCAATGTGGCCTTGTAAAATAACCCTTTTCACTGCTTTTTACCATCACTCACCACTTTAACTGGTATTGAAATGGAAGGCTGGGCCTAGCCTTTGGGGCCTTCTGGAGTGTCAAGTTGTGTCCTCAAAACTTTGCTAATAGTACTGTTTAAGCTGATTAACAGAAAAAAAATCAGGCATCAATGTCAGCAAGCTAAAAGCAAGATGTTTACTAAAGCTTAGATAACCTGTGGTGGGGAATGCACTGTGTATATTTATCTTATTAATTGTTGAATAAAATACTATTTGGCCAATGGCAGCAAGTTAGGCAGGACTAGGAGTCAAAGAGGATTCTGGGAAATGAAGTAGAGAAGTAGTGATACAGGCCAGAAGTGACATAGCAAGGAGTCTCATATTTAGCAAGGAGAAACAGGAAGTGTCCCCCCTTTTGTTCCCTTGCTCCTCCAGTGGCACCATGTGAGCCACTGGCAAGAGAGAGTGCCGGCGAAAGGCATCCTCTATAAAGATAAGTCTTATAACATATATAGATTTATGATAATTAAGACTGAGCTAGCAGATGAGAAGTCCTAGTCATTGGCCAAGCAGCTTTGAACCTAATACAAGTCTCTCTGTGCATTAATTTGGGCCCTAACTCGGGCGGGTGGCTGGCGTAAAGCGCACACATGGCAGTGGGGCTTGGCGGCTTTTGGTGGAAAGATTTATTGTAACAAACCTGTATTACTTAGTAAGTGTTGTTTAAGAAGTATTTCTTAAATCATTTCTTTTGTATTTTGATAACATACCTAGTCAACTGCCTGGAACTAGTGAAGTCATGGATCTTGGAGGAGAACCTGTAATCACCACTATATTAAACCATAATAATCCCAAACTACATTCTAAATGTTTGCTCTTGTACCCACAGATAAGTGTAGTCATCACCTCTCATCAAGTAAACCTCTATTTGCAACAGAAAGTGCTATTTTAAACACTGTTTTTATACTTATAGTAATGTCAGCCCATTGCTTACTCAGTAGTGAAACTTGTACTGAAAACTACACTCAAGAAAACTGGATATGATTAAATGCAGCAAAGGTCAGACAACTACTACAGAATGTCATATCACCAATGAGTTCCTTCCATTCTACGAAGATTTGGAAATTTTAAACAATGAAGTCAAGATTTTTCAGTAATAGTATTGTGTGTGTGTGTGTGTGTGTGTGTGTGTGTGTGTGTGTGTACATGCATATGGAGACCAGATATTGGTGTTCACCTTACTTTTTGAGACAGGGTCTCTCACTGAGCCTAAAACCTGTCATTTTGGTTAGAATGGCTAGCCAGTAAGCCCCTATGGCCTGCCTGGCTGGCTCCCTACTCAGTTACCAGGTTACACACCTGTGCTGCCATCGCCTCAGTCCCTGATATATCTTTTTAAAAGAACAACAATGCGAATCTGAGATGAATTCACTTACTTTTACATTTTAGAATAAGTTTAAAGTCCTAAAGTTCTGTATGTTTAATATGTAGACTCACAGGCTGAAACAAGTTGAAAGCACTTAGAAATATCTCACTTAATAATACCCATTTACACAAGAGGAAATGTAGCTTCAGAGGGGAAAAACAAAGTTAGTGGCTTCTATTATCTATACTTCACTGTCATAAACAACCTATGTCTAAGTTATCTGCTCCATGTGTCTGGAATATGACTGAGTGAGGCATAGCTAACTCAATATATGATATAAGGTTTTTAACTAGCTCTAAAAATTTTCTAGCCATTATGAACAGTGGAAAAATCTTCTACATTCACACCATAATAAAAATTTCTATTAGCCGAGTGAATGTCTACATTGGAAATAATTCACATTTTCATGGAAATACAGCATTTGTTAGCTGTAAGGATCCTTAATGTTTCAACCTTCCCTAAAATGGACTCGGTTCTCCATCTGATATTAGAATCTACTCTACTGGTCACCTATGTATTTACTTGGAAACATCCCCATCTTTGAGTTTTTGAGTATTAAAAGGTTTTTTTTTTTATAGTGCCATAATGCATATCCCTTTGATCTGTCTCCCCACTACTTTCACACCACACATACTATATTTTTTATGACACATTAAAAAACCCTTATCTCTCTTTTCCATATGATACCCCTTTAGAAGTAGGAGGATGGTCAACACATGGCCTCTCTCCAGGCAAAACAGTCGTGATTGCTTTAAATATGGCTTATATGGCAGGTTTGGGAAGAGTCAAATCAATTGTGATAAAGTATCCAATGTTTGGTGTCATACATGCCCTTAGGTTTCCTGTTGACTGGATGATACTCAAATACTTACCATTCTGTCAACACCTGTGTCTTCCATCCCTGTGAGAATTAGTAACACTAATGACTCTACAGTGATGCTTTAATGATTCACATAGATAGGCTGTGTACAACACTGAACAGAACTGGGCAGACTTTGACCCAAGACCCTCATACTCTCCATGAGTTCAGATTATATATTCCTATCCTTTGCCATCTATCCAGGGTCTACCACTGTGTGTGAATCACATCTTCCTGTCTCTGTGATACTGAAATTAGCCATATGAATTGCCTTAGCGAATGGAAAATCAGCAAAAGTGTTGTTATCAGAGGCTTCAAGTATACTTGTGCCATTTGCTTGTTCTTGGACATCTTCTATAAAAATATGTTCCAGGGAGTCAATAGAACAAGGAAAATTCTAAGCTACACACAGTTCATTTGGAACAAACCAACTGTTTGTTGCCAAGCTTAGCAATCTCAGCTAACTCTAGCAGAGGCAGAACTGACTCCAGGCTTCTGTTGCTGTGTGTCCATTGACACACTGAGGTTTTCTGTTATTATATGGATTGGTATTTCTATAATAATGATGCACAGAAAGTTATTCCCAATACTCAACTATATATAGCAATCAGAATATATTTCTAACTATACTGTCTATAGGTTGAATGGGGTTTAATCATTCTGTTTTTCTTGACTCAGTTGCTTCAAAAGCTGAAAACTGAGTCTGTGTCTGCTCCAGATATGACCCACCTTCCTCCTATCATTAGCTCTCCAAAACATGTTCATCTACTGGTAATGGCAGGAGTTCAAAAGGGCAAGCCCAACTGAGAAAACACATTAAAAAAAAAAAAAAAACAAACGGATTTTCCTGGCCACATCTGTTAACTCTGGTCAAAAAGTCATGAACGCAAATCCAAAATCACACGAGGAAGAAGTAAAGCCCATTAGTTCATGAAAACCCAAACATGTTGCAAAGACACAAGCCCATATTTGTTAACAGTGACTTTGAAAATTTTATTCTTCAAATGAATTCTGGAGGGGATGTGACCATTTAACCTAACACTATTATGTAACAAAATTGGATTCATTACCCAGCAGAATATATGGTATATAAATGCTGGTAAACAAATGCTAGCCATTATAAATTAAATATCAACACAATGACTAAAATTCTCAACATCAAACTGTCTTCTCTAAAGAAATTGTATTATTTTTCCTTGTTACAGTAATACAACAATTGAGAAAACAATCATGGGATACAATTGAATAAAATTATTAGGATCTCCTGCTATCTATTACTCTTATTTTAAAATACCATAAGTAGAAGTTGAAGAGATGGCTCAGCAGTTAAGAGCACTTGGTGCTTATTCAGAGGTTAGAGGTTCGATTCTCAGAACTCATATTCAGCTCACATTCACATATTCACCCCTACATTAATTAACTAACTAAATAACTAAATAAATACTTTAAAGTCAACAGAAGTATTAATGATTGTCCCTTCATTGTTCCCTAAAATACTTTTTTTTCACATGAGATAGCCCACAAACATCTCTTTTCATTAAGTACCTGACCATTTGTATGCATGGATATTTAAGCCCATCTTGTTATATTTTAGGGATATTCACATAGTTTTGGATCCTGATTTTATCACTTAGTGCAGACTTTCCACACCTGCTTATCACATACACATTCTCTACTGTCATGTCAAGTAATTTAAAAATGCTATGCTTCCAGCACAGGCAGGATTAAATGAACTGGATCATATCTATCAAGGACAGCTGCAGAATTTTTATTCATAAAAATGGCTGACAGCTTCCAGGAAAATTAGACATCTTGAAAACTCAGGCAATTCCATGAATACATCTTTCTCTCTGTGTTCATACCAGCAGCAGGTTACAGCCTCTGCTGAGACCATTGAGACAACAGAGCATGGAGAGTAAAGACTCAAGTCAGCAAGTAAACAAGTCTATACTTCTGGAGAAGAACAAGTGACTCTAAGAGGTATCCCCAAATAAAGGAGCAACATTATGGAATACAGACTGGAAAAACAGGAGTAAAATATAAATCCTCTGGCAACATGACAGACATTCAGTTGATACTACAGAGGGCCAATTGCTTAGGACTGAGAAGGCAATAGTAGCAATATCTGAAAATCAAACTCCAAGAAGATAAACTAGTTCTCATAATTTACCAGGTAGTTGTTGATGGTCATATCGATTTTTGTTTATTTTTTTAAGTAGCATTGGACCATAGTAAGTGAAGTGACTAATGGTATAGAAGTATATGTTGTATAATTGTATAATTGAATCCCTCTAAGTTAGGATCAACATTTGTTACTCAGATTCTATAACAGTTCTACAGAATTATTTCCATGTAAAATATCAATTCATTCATACATGTTTCATAATCAAAGGAAGCAAAGCATATGGAATGTATTCATAGGAAACATTTATTTTGCCTGTGGTAAGAGTTGGACAGCTAGGTTGTCCATAGCTCCTGAGGTTCACAGAGGCTACCTGGCTTGTCAAGGCTGAAAGCCTACAAGAGGAAAAGCCATTATCTGATATGAAAAGCAAGTCTGAGGTAACAGTTTACATAAAGAAGAAATACCCATCGTAATTTGGGAAAGGTCTTCCAAATCTGTATATCAGTTGTGGTTATTTTTAAAGATGGTATAAGAGCTGCAGAATTTTTATTTGTGACTATGACCCAAATCTTTATCTATGCCCTACAACTGTATCCACACTATGACAGCTGACAGGAGTGACTGATATTTATGGACGTACATAATATAACCATATATATATATATATATGTATATATATATATATATATATATATATATATATATATATACACACACACACACACACACACACACACACATACACTTTCTGGGTTGGGAATCTGGTATTTCTCAAAACCCTAAAATATTCTAACTGTCCTAGAAAAAGGAAATGTTTCAATTTAAAATCCTTAATTAAAACCACATTCATAATTCTAAGTATTTAAAGAGAAAGTTAAAGAAGAAATTTACTTTTGCACATCACAAAGATCATAATAAACACAGAACCTTGCCAAAAGACATGCCTCCAGCTGCACTGAGGAAACATCAGAGTAGAGCAGAACTTGAGCTTTAGTAAGAAAAAGACTGAAGGCAAAGTCATGTATAGAAAGGCAAACAACCATAATGTAAAACTCATGTTCCTTCTTGGAGTCAAATTTTGAAGAAAATGCATCTTAGACACACATACATACATGCACAAAGAGAGCTGTAGTTTTCTTCAGTATTAACTTAACAACTGTCAACTATATATCTGTTCTCTTAAGGTCCACCAATACCACAAACGTTAGTGAATAAAACCCATGCCAATTTAGCAACAAGCTCCATCAGCTTTGCCCTAGAAATGATTTACACACATCTTTATACTCTACAGCTCATTGCCTAGAGGTTTCCAAGAGCTCCACATTCCTGGCTGCCCACTGCAATAAGAGCATGCACATTTATTTTCCTTCAGTATATACCATGTTAAGAAAAAATTCCTAAAAATTCCTGAAATTCCTAGGAAATGCACTGCCTCAAATGTAGAACCTCATACATTTAGAGAGAAAAGTGAGTCCTCAACAGTTACCAGCAGGAACAGAATACTGTTTCCTGGCTATGCTACCACAAATGCTATAGTGCATGTGCTATAGAAAACTCCCACCTATAACCCGGCATTCATACTGCATTAGCTGTGAAAAGACCATAGCCATAACCCAGCATTCATGCACTATAGGAGGCTCACGTCTGTAACACCACTCATGGTGTACGCACTTTGTACAGACGTTTATACAATAATTTGGAAAGATACAGAAGTGCTCTGAACGAGATAAAAAGTGAGGAATATCTTTCACTTGTGCATGAAACACATTAAAAAGAATATGGCATACTATTTACAAGAACTTAGACATGTAACAGTGATACATGACTAATTCAATGTACATCCATGGCACTATTATCATCTTTATAGTGAATTCTCCTATAACTTAGTAGCTAAACTCTAGACCCACATGTCCATGGCCTAGAAGGTCCCATTTGTATTTTCAAAAGCATCTCAGGTATAATACATACAATTGAGACTAATTTTGAACTTCTATAAATATGTTTATTCCACAGAGTTATAGCTTTGATAATAAACAGTTCCATGACTCTAGTATATTCCAGTTCACTCCTGACTTAGACACAGAGTGATTCTTTAACAGTCTAAAATCGATTCAATATCTTCTTTAAGAAATACAATATTTCTCATTAACACTGGGATAAAGCATCATGTTCCTCTTACCTTTTCTTTTTCATTTTTAAAATTCTGTGTGAGGTGTGTTAGTGCGTGTTATCGGTCATCTATCTATCTATCTATCTATCTATCTATCTATCTATTGTTTGGTTGGTTTGCTTTTGGTTGATTTTTCTTTTAAATTTTTGTTTGAGGGGAGGGGAAGATATGGAGGGACTGGGAGATGAGCAGAATGGGGTGCATGATGAGAAATTACCAAAGATTTAATAAAGGAATTATGTTAGAAAAAAAGAACAAGCCGGGAGTTGGTGGTGCACGCCTTTAATCCCAGCACTCAGGAAGCAGAAGCAGGCGGATCTCAATGAGTTCCAGGTCACCCTGGTCTCCAAATTGAGTGCCAGGATGGCCTCCGAAGCTACACAGAGAAACCCTATCTTGGTGGCGGGGGGGGGGGGGAGAAGAACAGAGATGGCCTTAGGGTAAAATGATGGTAAAATAAAGCAATACAGAGAAACCCTGTCTTGAAACAAATGCTGGTAAAAGGTATTCCAATCAAAGAGAACCAAGAAACAAACATGGCTATTTTAATATCTAACAAAATAGGCTCTGAACCAAATTATTCAGAAGACCCAGGGAAGGATACTACAAACTCATTAAAGGAAAGATCCATCAAGAGGCTATTACAATTCTAAACATTTATATGCCAAACACAAGAGCACCCAATTTCATAAAAGAAACACTACTACAGATTTTTAAAAATCACATATTGGCCCTAACAGAGTAACAGTGAACAACTTCAACACCTATTCTCACAAAGACAGGTCATCTAGGAAAAAAAATAAACAGAAATTCTGGTGCTAAATACCATCATAAATCAAATGGACTTAACAGACAGCTACAGAACATTCTACCCTAACATTAAGAAAATATTTTCTTCTCAGAAGCCCATGGAACTTTCTCCAAAATTGACCAAATATAGGATACAAAGTAAGTTTCAACAGTTATAGGAAAATTGAAACAACACCATGCATCCTATCTGAGCCAAACTGGATATCAACAATAGTAGAAATAGCAGAGTGTATACAAACACATGGAAGCTGAACAACTCACTGCTGAATGAAAATTGGGTTAAGACAGAAATCAAGAAGGAAAAGAAAACCTTTTTTAGAATTGAGAGAATGAAAACATAACATAGCTAACCTATGGGACACAATGAAGGCAGTTCTAAGTGGAAAGTTCATATAGCACTAAGTTCTTACATTAAAAAAAAAAAAAAACTAGAGAGAACACATAAAGAGAAAACAATAACTTAATGAAACACTTGAAAAATCAGGAAAAACAAGAAATAATGCCCCAAAAAAAGAATAGATGGGAATGAACAGTCAAACCCAGGGTTAGAATTTAAAACAAACAGAACAAAGAATCAATGAAACGAATAGTTGGTTCCTTAAGAAAATCAACAAGATTAACAAACCTTTAGCCAAATTAAGGAAAAGACAGACAAAAAAGATATGAACTATGAAATTTGAGATGCAAAGGGAAACATTATAACAGACACTAAGGCAATTCAAGAATCATAAAGATACATGTTTTAAAAATCTACATATCAGCCAGGCGTTGGTGGTGCACGCCTTTAATCCCAGCACCCGGGAGGCAGAGGCAGGTGGATCTCTGTGAGTTCAAGACCACCCTGGTCTACAAGAGCTAGTTCCAGGACAGCCTCCAAAGCCACAGAGAAACCCTGTCTCGAAAAGAAAAAAAAAAACAAACTACATACCATCAAACTAGGAAATCTAAAATAACTGGATTATTTATGTGGCATATATGACCTAACAAAGTTAAATCAAGAACAAATAAATGATTTAAACAGACCTACAAACCTGAGTGAAATAGAACCAGTAATGTAAAGCTCCCTAAAATACTCAGAGCCTGATGGAGTCAGTGCAGAACTTTCAAAGAATAACTAACACCAACATTCCTAAAATTGTTGAATAAAATAGAAACTTAAGGAATAATCCTAATTCTTTTTATAAAGCCTATTATCCTGACACCAAAACAATATAAAGACCCAATTAAAAAACAAAGTGTTACTGCTTTTGGAACCCATTCCACCTACTGGCATGCCTGATCCAGTTTTAATAGAAGAGGAAGAGCCTGTCTCACAGTCACCTGATAAACTTTGGCTGGTTGATATCTACGAGAGGCCCACCTATATCTGAAGAGAAACAGAGGAATAGGGAGGGGGATAGAAGGGAAGTGGGAGGGAAGAACTGGGAGGAGGGGAGAGAGGAAAAACTTTGGTTGGGATGTAAAAACAAAAATAAACAAAACAAAACAAAATAAAATGTTGACATTGTCCCTTATGAACATAGATATAAAAAAACTCAATAAAATACATAGAAACTAGATTCAAGAATACATCAAAAAAAGATTATTCACCATAACCAAATTGGCTTGAACTCAGAGATGCAAGAATTGTTCTACAGACATAATTCTATAAGCATAATCCACCAGATAAACAGACTAAAAAAAAAAAAATCAGACAACCATGATCATCTCATTAGATCCAAACAAGGCCTTTGACAAAATCCAACAACCCTTCAGGATAAATATCTAGGTGAGACTTAGAAATACAAAAAGTGTGCCTCAATATAACAAAAGGAATTTGAGGGAAGCCCACAGCCAATCTCATCATCAAAGCTTTTCCAGTAAAGTAAGAAACAAGACAAGGATATTCACTCTTTCCACCTAGTCTATATAATATTTGTATATGGTACTTGTAGTGTTGGTTAAGACAACCAAAGATCAATAAATACAAATAGGGAGAAATCAAAGTATCCTTACTTGTAGATGATATGAGGTTACGCATCAAAATGCCTAAAGATTCCACTAGGAAATTTCTACAGAAACTGGCAGCATGCACAGGGCCTGCAAGAGGCTGCATCAGATGGGGGTTCAAATGCCAGGGAAAGAAGTGGACACAGTCCTCCATCCCTAACTCAGAAGCTATCTCCAATTGATAACCACTTGTTAATAAAAATGTAGTCTCAGTGGGTATGTAAACTACTCTTAAGAGCAGGCCCCATGCCCAGCAGTAAATGGATACACAAAATGAACCTTTGTGGTATCTTTGCAGGTTCTATGTCTCATAATATTTTGTTTTCAAGAATGGTTCTAATACAGAATCAGAGATGTGTATTTTATCTAAAGTATATAAACTGTTTTCAAGTAATTCCAACTTTCAAGTAAAATTAAAAATGGCTTAAAATACATCTACACAAATTTTATGAAAATATATCTTAAATGTTATTTAATATAAAAGTCATAGTGAGATGATGTATGTTTCCTTACAAACCTAGAGTAGTAGATATTGCTGCAAAAGGTCATAGATTTCAATACCAAACCTATCCTCAATAAGAAACAAAAAGGAAATTAAGTTGCTCAAATCCATTTTATTTTATAATAAAATGATGTTATCTATAAGAAGAATGTGTATAGTATGTTCTTATTAAATGATAATTCACACTAAAATAATGTTTTTGAAAATACATTCACATCCATAAAAAAGCTCATGTCCAATATTATCACTAAACTAGAAGTATAATGAAAACAATCTTAAAAACCCACAAATAAAACAAAACCCTTAATGCAAGCTTATCTGCAAATGTGGACTAATGAGATTCAGACAGCAGTCATCTGCTGTTTTAGTACAGAATGAACTAGAATTGGAACTTCAGATTAACAGAAAAGCATAGAGAGAGGGGGAGCATGTTTTAATTTCTATTATAAATGATCTCAGCTAAGATGAAAGCAACAATTGTCTAAATGACATTTCAGGACATTGCTCTCCAGTGACAGCCTGCAGTGAAGATGTTCTATTGCTGCTGCTGCTGCTGCTTACAATAAAATTCATATGCTTTGAATATTAATATACAATTGTCAAAGATGCTATTTTATTATAACTAGAAAAATCCACCCTAGGACTGAAGTGGGCTAGAGGGTGGCTTGATATAAGTTCAACATTTTCCACAAAAAGTAAAATATAAAAAATTATGTGGCTAAGAAAATTCTGTTAGTGTGGCAGTTAATGCAGTCTAAGCATTCAACAAATATTTGTGGAGTGTTTGCAAAATACAAGGCTCTGTGTTAAATTCACTAGCTCTGGAGAACCTATGGAATATTACCATGAAGCACTTAGTTTGGAAGCTCCCTCCTCAACTGGGTAGCCCTACCAGAACTTAACTCACTTGCAACTTATACTCTAGCATAGGACTTTACAGAATCTTCATGATTTTAGCTATATCCTATTACTACTATATCGTACTACCACTACTATGTACTTAAGATTTTTCTCCACATAGATTACCTTTTTACTTCTCAAATCTTATCTTAACATCTTTTCCCTACTATGACAAAAATACAGTTTTAGTTTCCAAAACTAAATACAATAACATGTATTAAGTATTTCTTAGCTACTGATAGTATATATTTACATTTTGATCTTCACATGAACTCCAAGATATAGGCACTACAGTAAGAGACATACACATGGGATATCAAAAAGAGGCAGAGAAAGCAAGAAATCTAACCAAGGCATCACAGTAAATCGGGAGCAGACCTGGTATTTTTTAATTCATCTGAGCAACTCCAAAGCCTGTCTATATTACCTCCTGACTATACTTTACTGTAAACACAGATATAAATTAAGAACAAAAAGCACTATTAAGGAAGCCCTCTGATTTGCCAGAGGCCACACTAGCACCCAGAACCCCAGGTAAGCCCACCCACACCTACAGTCATTAAAAGTCTCCCAATTAAATAAAGCCCAGGACCAGATAGTTTTAGTGCAGAATTCTACCAGACTTTAAAAGAAGAGCTAAGAGCAATATTCCTCAAATTACTTCACAAAGTAGAAACAGAAAGAACATTGCCAAATTCATTTTATGAGACCATAGTCACCTTGATACCCACACCACATAAAGATTCAACAAAGAAAGAAAATTATGGACCAAATTCCCTCATGAACATTGATTCAAACACTCAAGAAAGTACTTGCAAACTGAACCCAAGAACACATCGAAAAGATCATACACCATGATCAAGAAGGCTGTCACCCAGAGCCATGGAGTTGCCGGTGCCTGAGCTGATACTAAGAGCCATGTCTGGATCCACGTTCTTACTGCAGCTAGGGTCTGGATCTATGTCCATGTCTCTTATTACCACTGAAAGCTGTGCAGATGCCCAGGGCCTGGGCCAAGACCTGAGGCCATGTTAGCGCCCAAGGGTTATGCTGCCACCAGGGCCATACAGATTAGATGGCCTGTACTACCACCCAGGGTCCTGGATGTCTAGGCCCAAGCTGTGGCTGGGGGTCATATCTAGGTGCTTAGCCCTACCACAGCTAAGGTCTGTGTTTATGTCCATGGCTTCTGTTCCAACAAGGCCATGTGACTGCTCAGGATCTGTGCCATCACCTGAGGCCATGTTGGGAGTCTGGCGACTACACTGCTACTGTGCTGCACTTCCTCTTGAGACCATGGTGACATCCAGGCCCAATCTGCTGCTAATGGCCATGTCTGGGACCACGGTCCTGCTGCAGCTGGGGTCTGTGTTGATGTCTGATGCCTGTGTTGCCCCAGGGACCCATGTGAACCAAGTGTTGAAACATGTTGAAGTACAAGGGCCATGCTGATCTGGTCCCACCCATCACTGGCCTAGTGAGAGCCACCACAGCCTGTCACCCAGAAAGGGAGATCTGGGACAACAGGCCCCAATGACCTGAGCGCAGAAGAGCTGGCCCTGCCCCTCCCAGGAATGCTGACCCCTGTGCTTGGGAAAGTTAGCCTCATTCCTCACTATGGGTGTGGGAAAGCTGCCTCTACAACTCACTCAATGGGGTGGTGGTTCCAGCAGCCAGGACTGACCAACAGAAATGTCTGTTAGATATACTAGGCCAAAGATGGATGCTCCAACATTGCAAAGGAACTTTGGGTGACTGTCCTGGCAGCCAGATGTCCCTGTCATTAGGTAACACTATACCCTTCTGGAGTCTTTGATAAAGTTAAAGATTAAATAATTATACTTATAGTTTCCCTCAGATATGATAAAAGTAAATTAGGTATAAAACTTTAGACTCACCAAGATTAGATAGTATTTTCTCTGACTTTTCCAAATACAAATGGGCCAGATAGTATAACTGTAATTCTTACTTGATAACTGTTTTTGTTGTATATAGTTTTACTATGTTGAAGTTAAAGCATTCCTTTTTAATTAGACAAAAAGAGGGAAATGCTTTGGAATAATCTTTTCGTACACTGTGAATATTTTTGTTCTTGTTGGTTTTAATAATGGGCTAAATGGCCAATAGTGAGGCAGGCAGAAGCTAGGCAGGACTTTTGGGCATAAAGAGAGCCTGGGGAAGAAGGACAGCAGAGTCACCAGCCAGATGCAGAGGAAGCAGGAGATGCATATAAATGCTGAAAAAAATGTCACCACAATGTGTTAGAGCATATTTAAGAAATATGGGTTCATTTCAGTTGTAAGGGCTAATTAGTAACAAGCCTAAGCTATAGGATGAACATTTATAATTAATAAGAAGTCTGTCTCTGTGTGGTCATTTGGGAGCTGATTGGTGGTACAGAGAAAGTCTGCCTACAATACCTTTTTTACTTCTTCAGCTAGTGATGACAACAGACAACAAGAGGAGGAGGATGCTAGGGGCCAGACACTTAGATACCCAGCCAGCCATGGAGTGAGAGTGAAAGTAAGATATAAAGAAGTAAGAAAAGGGAAAAGCCCAGAGGCAAAAGGTAGACAGATTAATTAAGTTAAGAAGAGCTGGCTAGAAACAAGCCAAGCTAAGGATGGGCATTTATCAGTAATAGTAAGTCTCCATGTGTGATTTATTCAGGAGCTGGGTGGTGGCCCCAAATAGTAATGAGTAAAAAACAACCAACAACATGGAGGGGTGTCTAATACAGAAAACAGTATGAACAACATACTTATTTTCTACCTAGTCTTTAGTCCTAGCCCATAGGAAGATACCTAACAAAATAAGTAGTTAACAATGGGAGAAGAAAAAAACAATACATCCTATATTTTTATTGTTTTCCTTTCTAAAATCTAAGTAGTAGATAAAATGAGAGAAGCATATCGGATTCTAGTTGTATGGCCCACAAACAATTTACCTATTTAAACTATTTTATATCTTCAGCAAATTCATATCTAGCATTCATCTTCATTCTAATAGAAAGTCTACATTCTGTTAACATGGCACAGCAAATTCCTGATCATGAATTAGCACCAGTGCCAAAGACATTCAACATTTCCCTTGCTTGCCTACAGTAGGCAGTTTTCCAGAAACTTTTGGTCAGGCTATTTACTATTTGAAATGACCTGCCCTGACAAATATAATGTCTAAATCCACCCTTCAAAGATACTAAATGCCATAATATCGTGCATTCAGCATAAATGTGACAAACATATGCTTAATTAAGAAATAAAAATAGTTAAACAAAAATAAAATACTATGGTTTTTCACTTTTACTTTTTTGAGATGGGTTCTTGTTATGAAGCCCAGTCTGGCCCCAAATTACCAAGATGTCTCCTGCCTCCTAATTTTTGGAGTAACAGGCATGTACCAAGATACACAAGATTGAAACAATAAAGTTATGAAATTATCTTAAATTTAAGTATTTGTTATTTTATTCACCAAGTGATAAATAACACTGAATACTATTAAATTACTTCTAATGAACCTAAGATTCTAAATTTAGAACAGAATACCATTGTTGTAGATATCTACAGTTAATACCTCTTATCTTGTACAGACAATAACTGGAAATTAATGAAAGATCTTAACTAAGACCTGAAACTTTGAAATTACTGCAGAAAAGCAGAAGAAATATTTCAAGAGACACACAGTTGAAACTTCCTAATGAAGATTCTAATGGGGTCACATGCAATGAGAAAGCTTCTGCATAGAAAGGAAAATGAAGTTTGCTCTAAGAATGGGAAGAACCACTTGCTGCATGTCTTCATAGACTTCTAGAATATATAAAACATTCAAAACTTGAACATCCAAATAATCAAAACATCTAATAAGTGTGCCAGAAATTGGCTGATAGGCAACTCAAGAAGTACAAATAGCTAGTAAATAAAGGAAAAATATTCAACGTCCTTAGCTATCATGAAAATGTACACCAAACTACACTAAAAATTTTACATGCCCATATTCTGCCACTGGTTAAAATGGCTACCAGCAAACAACAACAAATGCTTACAAAAACATAGGGGCAAAAATAAACCTTATACATACCAGGTGAGATCAGAAATCAGCCCAGCCACTCTAGAAACCAGTGCTGTTCTTTAAAAATCTAAAATACTTTGCCACTTTACATCATATATTACAATAATACAAGTCAGCATAACACAGATATTCCTGTAGCATTATTTCCAAAAGTTAAGATATGGAATCAGCTTATTTGTACATCAATAGATGAACAATAAAGATGTGCTATATTATATAAGCACAATGGAACTTTAATTTAGGCACAAAAAAGAATTACATCATTTGCAGATAATGATATGTGAGACCATCATGTTAAGCAAAATAAGCCAAATTCAGAAAGACAAATATATTGCATGCTTTCTCTCATATGCAGGATTTAGAATATATGAATGAATGACAGGAAAGCAGAGGGACTATTTAAGGGACAGTGAACAAGAAGGATAATAAGGGATAAATATGAGAAAGGCTGAATATATATATATACATATATATACATATGCATATACATATATATATGCATGTAGTGCAACCCATTATTTTATGTGGTGATTTTTTAAAAATTACTTTTAATGATCAATATTTTCAGATAGTTATATATATATATATATATATATATATATATATATAAAGACAATAATGTTATAATAATCTTTCTCAATCTTTAATTTCTGAAGAAAATGTCAAAAATATAGAGTCTCGAGGCATTCTGAAATTTATATACAAAGGAATGCTTCAGTGCTATCAAACTATAACAAATTTCAACCGACTAAGATTGAGTCGAGAAGTGAGTTTTCTTGTATCGCAAATTCTAGTTCATCACTTCAGATTTTACAGAAAAAAAACCCTAGTACAAGATAATATTTTTGATCAAGACTTAAGAAGATCATAATATCAGTTTAATGTCATGAGAATTCCAGGATTGGATGTTGAGAACTTTATTACCACTTCCTCAAATTATTAACTTCTTATGCCTACAGGGAGAGAAAATTCATATTACCTACTAGCTTCATTATTGTGTAAAAGAACAAAATTACACTGCTAAAGAGATTTAAGACATGGAAAGGTCTAAATTTAATTATTAATAGCATCTCTTCCCCATGCAGATGTTTCTGGTTTTTAAAATGTAAACCATGTGGACAACATGGGATCAGCAAGTCTGGTAAATGAGGAAACACGAAGGGTAGAAAAAAACATGTTGAAAGCCATAAGGTCAGAGAAGAGAGAGCATCCAAGGTTCAGGAGGAGGGTGTTCAAAAGCAAAGCAGAGTTAATCAGAGATAGTTGAAAGATATGCCTTACAGAGAGACAGTTCAAATATCATAAAAAGCAAAATACAATACTGAAGAAAATAAGAGAAGTCAATGAGGAAGAGATGAAAAATAAAGATTTTCCAAACTTGGCTCACATGTACCTTTTTTGAAAAACAGAAAATGTAGGCTTTGGTGGAAACAACATTAAACAATTAAATTTAAAATGAAAGTGTGAAAACAAAACAAAAAATACCTAACCAAATTAATAGATATCAGTCTTTAAAAGACACTTAGTCATGAATCTCTCATCCCCAAGATGATGAGAATTGAAGCCCAAAATTTATGCTAATTGGTTCATAAAAAGTAAGAAAAAATAATATCTTTTTCCTTTAATTTTGATATTATCATATAATTCCATCATTTCTCCATTCTCCTTCCTCCCTCTGAATTCTTCTACTTACCCCTCTTTGCTCTTTCAAATTCATCGTCTCTTTTTTCACTACTTGCATATTCTTCTTTTAGTTTTTTTGTTGAGAATTTCACACATGCATATAATGTTTTGATCAAATGGTAGACCATTCCTCCCTCTTCAGCTTGTCTCCTCTTACCCCACACATGCCTTCTTCCCAATTTCATGTGCTTTTTTCCTATTTATTTTTATTGAAAATTTGTTTGTTCATATACTATATTCTATGTCTTCCTCTCCCCAGTTCTTCTTAGATTCTTCCCACCTTTCCTCCCACCCATATACATGCCCTGCCTCATTAAAAAACTGTTTGTTTAAAATACAAATAATAAAACAAAAACCATTAATAGGACAAAACAAACACCCAGACTAAAAAGAGCCAAAGAAAACACACAAGCAACACACACATATAGATACAGAGACACACATTTGAACACACAGAAATCCCATAAAAACCCAAAACTGAACAACTTTTTAAACTCCCTAAGACCTCTGACTTCTGTCTGTATGTCCCAGGCATAGGGACATGTACTGGAGCATGGGTGGCTTTTCACGTGCCATATCCCTGAAGAAAACTCATTCTCCCTTCTTCAGTAGCCATCCATTGCCAGTAGCTTCACAACTACTGGTGGGAATTCATGAACACCTCACATATCCATGATAGAATATTGGCTGGCTTGGTCTTGCGCATATCTTGTGATTAAGGTCATAGGCACTATGAATTCATATGTGCAATGACGTATGGGCAATTGTTGTAGATATCTACCACTCTGGACTTTTTAATTCCCATACCCTATCTTCTGGGATGATCCTTGAACCTTGTAGGGAAGGGTTTTATAGATGTCTCATTTAGAGTTGAACACTCTGTAAAATCTAGTGCATGCATATTGGCCAGTTGTGGGTCACTTCAAAAAAAGAAGCTTCTCTGATGAGGTTTGGGAGATACCCTAATCTATGAGTTTAAAGACTATTGGTGGGTGTTGGATTAATATTTTGTCCATTTAGTAGAATAATAAATAGTATTATGTTCTCCCCTATGGCATAAGTCCTAGCCAAGTCACAGGTTTGGGGCACAGATAAGAGCATCAGACATGGATCCATTGTGGGACAGGCTTTAACCCAATCAATAAAGTGGTCCGTTACTTCTATAACATTTGCATCACTATTGCACCAGTGAACATGCCTTGCAGTTCTTATATTGCAGTTTGCACAATTGTGTGAGATTCTTGAATACTTGTATAAGTCACTGGAGTATATACAACCTTCTAGCACTGTGAAAAATAGCCAAAGAGAATGAAATTTCTTAGATCAGTTCCAGCTTGGTTTCTCTGTAACCAATAGTCCCAGTGTGTGTTGTCTTCAGTGATGGGGTCTCACCTTCAAGTTCTAGAGGGGAATTGAGAGCAATGGCAATAGCTAGTAATATTTTATGATGATTGTCTATGGGACCACTGACTAACAACCGGAAAAAAGGTAACCCAAATCTGGCACTTGGTTTTAGGCTATCAAATCCTCTGCAAAATGTGGATAATAACATTTTCTGTTTGGAGATTATATAAATGCAGATACATTATATATAAATCTGTAATACACTAAATGTTCATTACTAGTATTCTCTTCAGATGGTTAGCATAAAAAATCAAACACATATCTATTTTAAAAATTGGGAGAGGGAACTAGGATTGATATGTAAAATGAGATTGTTTCTAATTTAAATATAAAAAACTATAAAAATAGTATTACACTGTTGGACTCTGGACTTTGAAAAGCAAAGTGTCTCTGTGGTCTCTAAGTTTCTTCTTAGCTATAATCAGAATACCCACCATAAACAAATAATTGTGAGGACCCAAATAAACTTGAGATTCTTATCTGTCTAAAATTGCTAAAAGATCTGCGAAACTAGTAATTTAGTCTTCACATCATGAGAATCAGTAACTACGTTAGTTTTATCAGTATCAGGTCAATCCCATTCTCTTTTAAAACATGTAGTTTTGTTTTAGTGTTTTCCCTCTTTCCTCATCCCTAAGAAAGAAGAACTGAAAATAAATTCAGTCTTAGAGATGAGGTTTATTTAGGTTTTAAAAGTTTTAAACTTGGGCTCACTTGACAAAATGTATGGTCAGTATCTAAATACAAGAGTAAGAGAGACACAACCAACTGCATAGTAGCAAAGTGCACTGGGAAAGGCTCGGGTATCAAGCAACACTGGTTTGATGTTGAACACATCACTTCTCTCTTCTGAATCTTGTTTTATTAAGTGCTCAAGAGATATTCCAGGAGTTCTCTGCCAATTTAAAACTTCTATTATTAGCTACAGGGCACTCCTTCCTTTCATATTACACACAATAGATACGTTAGAGAAAGGAGTGGGAAGATGAAGGAAATACATAGTCCTATCAAAATGTCACATAATTCTATATCCTTGCTCATGACTGTATGGATAAGCCAGGGTTCAGCTCTAGAGATTAATATAACTCTATCAAAGAGCAATTTGATAGAATATATCCAGACCAAGAGATTCATGCAGTGTTTGCAAAGTGCATACCCTCATTTTCAGAATCAGGTTCCAAAACCCATTTGTTTGCATTGCTTAGATTAACTATATCTTCTACAGTAAAGGTAATGGTGTAGTTCTCTGAAACAGTTGTTGAGTTTAAATTAAATTTAGATGAAGGCTGTTTAGTAACCAAACTGTATACTCTGTCTTTTTTTTTCTTTTTTTATGTTTTGACCTAATACTCCACTCTTGGGAACCAGTTCTAAAGTTTTTGTTTTGTTTTGTTTTGTTTTTGTTTTTGTTTGGTTTGGTTTGGTTGGGTTTGGTTTGGTTTCTTGAGGCAGGGTTTCTCTGTGGCATTGGAGGCTGTCCTGGAACTAGCTCTTGTAGACCAGGCTGGTCTCAAATTCACAGAGATCTGCCTGCATCTGCCTCCCGAGTGCTGAGATGAAAAGCATGCACCACCACTGCCTGGTCCTTAAATTTTAATTATAAAGAAAAGAAAAGGGTATTTAATTTAAAAAGTCTTAATGACTGAAGAGGAAAAAATGCCCCAAATGAAAATCCTCAGCAACGAAAAAGTAGTAAAAATCCTGATAAAGAATTAAGAAGCCACTGCAAGAATTATTGCAAAAGATGGATGACATTATGATATAATTTCCTTCCTAAGTGAAGGAAACATAACCCAAATTGCTTGTACACTATGAAATTCAATCACATGAAAATATACATACAAGGAAATAACATGGAAAAATTGAGGTAAGTTTATATCCAGGTAAATTTAATTATTATATCTTTCTTTTTTAAATTTTCTCAAGTTTTATTATTGTTTTATAACACATTTTAAAATTAGCTGAGTATACAAAAAAGCCCAGTTAAAGGGTAACACTAATAAGTGGCACATCTGGATACTTCATGTTGGAAAAGGGTGATGATGAGTAGCTAGCTGTAGCCACAGACATGGCTGTGTCGCATGCTAAGGTGAGTAGAAAGGATACTTTTGATATGGTTATTTTAGTGATAAGATTATAACTCAAATCTCTCTGGGCATTCTATGAATCACTGATTCTATATATCAACTTAATAAACAAACATTAGGAACTTCATTGGTGTAATATGACTGCCATAAATTTACTTGTGAACACATTGTGTATTACTTTTTTAACTTATTGTCAACCAACTTCTTGGAGACATTTTAAAAATGCATGAATATTAGAACTTCACCTGTTCTTCTATAAATCTGAGACTTTCAGTCAAGGAATCTATGATCTAAGTTCCAGAGTATATTAAAACATTTATATTCCCAATGCTCCACATCCTTGACAGCATGAGCTGTCACTTGTCAACCTACCTCAAAATCTAGCTATACCACTCCTGGGCATACACCCAAAGGACACTCTACCATACCACAAGGCCACTTGCTCAACTATTTTCACAGTAGTTTTATTCATAATAGCCAGAAACTGGAAACAAGCTAGATATCTATCAACTGAAGAATGGATTTTTTAAAAAGTGTACATTTGCACAGTGGAGTATTACTCATCTAGTAAAAACAATAGCATCATGAAATTTGCTGGCAAATGGATGGCACTAGTAGAGATCATTATGAGTGAGGTAATCCAGACCCAAAAAGACAAATATGTTATGTACTCACTTATAGGTGGATATTAGCTTTTAATAATGGATAATCACGCCACAATCCCCAGACCCAAAGAAGCTAAGTCTCAAGAAAGGCTCAACGAGGGAGGGGTCTGGGAATGGGACACCCACGACTCTCACTGTGAAGAATAAATAGGATAAACATCACAGGTGGATGGGGGGGGGCTGGATGTGGGGCTGGGCATGGGAATGAGAGGGGAGGATGGAGGGAGAGAGTGCTGGAAAAGACAACTGCAATCAGGGCTATCTCTGGGATGTGCAAGGGAAATTCCCAGGAATCTACAAGGGTGACTCTAGCGAAGACTCCTAGCAAGGGGAGGTATGGAGTCTGAACTGGACATCTATAACCAGGAAAGGCTTCCAGTGGAGAGACTGGGACCCCCAACCCAGCCATATAACCTTTGACATACAATTTGCCCTGCCTTCAAGATATACTCTTAAAAATGGTACAGAAATTATGGGAATAGCCAACCAATGACTGGCCCAGCTTCACACCCATACCATGAGAGGGAGCCTACCCCTGAGACTTCCTGGAGGGCCAGGACCCAGAAGTTGGATAGCCCAGAGACCTAGGGTAGAACCGAACATGACTGGCAAAAAAGAAAAAAAATATCAATGAAATGATTCCTAATGTTATTCTGCTATACTCATGAATCATTGCCTGGTCCAATTGTCATCAGAGAGACTTTACCCAGCACTGATGGAAACAGATGAAGAGACTCACAGCCAAACAATAGGTGGACCTAGGGGAATCCTGTGGGAGATGGTTATGAAAGATTATGGGAGATAGAGGGGCCAATGGCATGACACAAAAACCCACAAAATCAACTAACTTGAACTCATAGAGGCTCATAGAGACTGAACCTCCAAACAGAGAACTTGCATGGGACTGGCCTAGGCCATTTGCACATATATTACAGTTGTGTAGCTTGGTCTTCTTGTGAGACTTCTAACAGTGGGAGCAGGAGCTGTCTCTGACCCTGTTACCTGCTTTTGGCTCCTTTCCTCCTAACAAGATGGTGCCTAGTCTTATTGTAATTTGATATGCCATGACTGGCTGATATACATGGGATGCCTGACCCTTTCTGAAGAGAAAGGAGGAGTAGAAGTGGGGGGAGGGTGGTTAGGACTTAGGGGGAAGAGCTGGGAGCAGAGGAGGGAAGGAGGAGAAACTATGATTCATCAGGCTTGGAAATAATTAGTTAAAATATAAATAAACAAATATTTCTATTTTTCAGTTTCTTCTCCAAAATATATAAAAACCAACCATATCGAACAGTAACAACAACCACTCAATGCCACTTACTAACAAGTCATCAAAGCTTCAGAACCATCCATAGCACAAAAGAGTTAACAATAAACTAAATAAACAATCCAATTCCTGAATAGGTTCAGCTGAAGATCAAAAATGTAAAATATTCACTTCTATCTGATTCATAAAACATAATAGAATTAAATTAGCATATTTAATTCTTAAAAATAAACAGTTACATTCTTAAATAGAAAGTATGAACGAATTATTTATACTCACAACTCTTGGTTATATATCTGTTAGAAAAGAACTAGGATGTGAGGACATGTCAAAAGATGAGCAAGCATATATAAAAATTAAACTAATGTAGGAAGAAAGGAACTTAAGGAAATGCAATGTCATTAAAAGACAAGAAATGCCCTCAGAATTAGAGACACTATATCTCTACTCTAGCATCCAAATCCTTGTTGTCAAACTTCAAGATAGCCAAGTTCCCTTTGACCACAAGTACCTGAAATGAGTTTGAACATGAATTTGAATAAAAGTATTTCAATGTATTCTGACATAAAGTCCATCTTCTACTTAATTTGACAAATATTTATTGGGTGTTTATCATCATAGTAGCTATAAAAAGCAATAAAAATATTCAACAAACATAACTCCAGATATCATAATCTATGAACTTCAAACATTTCTAAGAACTCTATAACCATTTAAAGATACCTTGAGGAGCAAATAAAGTTGCTTCAGTGCCCTTTCTACTGAGTAACAGTTCTCATTTCCTAAAACTGATTCATCAACCAGCTAACTGCCTGACAACTAAAATTAATTGCTTTTTAAAAAGACTTTCATTTCTCTGAATGATTTTAATTATCCCTGTAGCCAAGAATTGTGACTAACTTCTGTGACAGAAGTGCATTGTTGAAAAAAGCCATTAAGATTGTTTTGTCTGCAATGTTAAGCTTCTGTAAAGTTGTCCTCTATATCAGAACAGGCTAGAAGCTAATGTGACTAAGGGTGTGATGGACACCATTTAATTATTGTATAAAATGTTATCATTTTCAGGTTTAGAATAAAGTTAAAATGATTAAGTAATTGGTACACACTCAAAAAGCTAGTCAAATAATCCCTTTCTCTTTAAAATACAAGGCTATAATTCAATGTAAACATCTGTTTTTATAAAGGCAAATAACAATAAGAATGTCATCAGCTAAGAGAACAGATTATTAAAAGAAAATGAATGTACTGTTTCTAGACAAAGAAATTATATTTTACAAATACTACTTGACATATGTACAAATATTAAATTCTGAATATAATACTCTACAAATGGCACCACCAAAGAGGCAAGAAAGTAAGTGAAATAAACAGGTAAAGAAATTAGGGAATACAACATAAAAATGAAGCACTAAAGCTCAAAACCATAGATATATTTACCAATTCCAAGAAATCCTGGGCTCTGGCATTAGTATATTGAATACCAGAACTTCTCAGAACAGAAAATCAAATAGACTATCCTGACTAAAATCAGGTTATCAAAGACTATAGCACAGTAAAACATTAAACTATTAAACAATAAAATCTTAAAGCAAAATTTCCATGAAAACTGTAGCAATGGAAGTTGAAACCCTTGACCTTAAATGATGTTAATGATGAGGAATTTACACCACAACTCCAGATATCTGAACAACTCATGCCCAACTTTTGCCATTACAAGTGTCTGTGAGCTCTGATGCAATACTCTGCATCCATTTTCATGAAGGCCAGAGGGACATAATTTTCCCGACTAAGCCAGCAGAATTGTTGCAGACTCCTTTACCCTGTGTGAAGATGTGTCACTGTGATTGGTTTAATAAAGAGCTGAATGCCCAATATCTTGGCAGGGAGAGGTTAGACAGGACTTCAGGGGACAAGAGGTCTCAGAAAGAAGAAAGGCTATAATCATCAAAATTCCAACACAGTATTTACAGACCTTGAAAGGACAATTCTCAATTTCATATGGAAAAACAAACAAGCAAACATAAACCCTGAGGAGAACTAAAACAATCGTGAAACAAAAGAACTTCCAGAGGTATCACCACCCCTGATTTCAAGCTGTATTACAGAGCTACAGTAATAAAAAGAAAAAAAAAACAGCATGATATTGGCATAAAAACGGACACACTGATCAGTGGGATTGAACTGCAGACCCAGACAAATTCATTCACCTACAAACACCTGATTTTTTATAAAGAAGCCAGAAATATACACTGGAAAAAAGAAAGCATCTTTAACAAACAGTTCTGGTCTAACTAGATGTCTGCATGTAGAATAAGGCAAATAGATCCATATTTATCACCCTGCACAAAACTCAAGTCCAAGTGGATCAAAGACCTTAACATAAAACCAGACACACTGAACCTGATAGAAGAGAAAGTAGGGAATAGTCCTGAACACATTGGCAGTGACAATATTCTAAACAGAACACCAATTGCACAGGCACTAAGATAAACCACTAATAAATGGAACCTCATGAAACTGAAAAGCTTCTGTAAGGCAAAGGAAACCATCACAAGACAAAGTGGCAGCCTACAGAGTGGGAAAAGATTTTCACCAACTCCACACCTGACTGACAGCTAAAATCCAAAATATGTAGAGAACTCAAGGAATTAGACAACAATAAGTCAAATAATCCATTTAAATATGGGGTACAAATCTAAAAAGAATTCTCAGAGAAATCGCAAATGGCTGAGCACTTCAATGTTCAGGATTATTTGTTACCAGGGAAATGCAAATCAAAACTACTACCTGTCCCACTGACTAAGATAAGTAACACAAGTGATAGCTCATGTTGGAGATCATATAGAGCAAGAGAAACACTCTCCTATTGCTGGTGGGGGTGCAAATTTGTACGGCCATTTTGGAAATCAGTATGGTAGTTTCTTAGGAAATTGTGGATTGTTCTACCTCAAGACCCATCTATACCACTTTTGGGCATGTACCCAAAAGACACCCCATCCTACCACAAGGACACTTGTTCAACTATGTTCATAGCAGCTTTATTCATAATAGCCAGAAACTGAGAACAACCTAGACCACTTTTTCCTTTTTACTTATTCCAAAAACCCAGACAACTGAGAGATGCTCCCATAGTTAAGGTGTATCTCCCCACATAAATTTGGCTTATCTAAGACCCCAATGGCATTCCAGAGGCTAACTTAATCCTCATAGTCCTTTACAGTTATTTCCTGGAGCTTTTCTCTGAGGTGACTCTAGACAATCAGTATTAACCATCAGAACCTCTATACTCATTTTCCCAGAAGCTTTGCTTATGATAGTAAAAAACTGCAAACAATCCAAATGGAATAAAATATTTGTGTTACAGTTATTGAATGGAATATAATTTAGGAACAAAATATGCATCATTGAAGAATATAAAAATAATCATGAGTGGAAGAGGACAGAAACAGGGCATATACTATAATTATCCATTTATATATAATCCTAGAAAAGTCAACCTAATCTATAATGGCAGAACAGAATATGAGAAACCTTGTAGGCATGCTAGATAAATATATTCACTATCTTGGTGATTGTTATAGAATATTACTTTAACTAAGCAAATATATGTTACTTTTGCTTATGCCGTGGAATAGTACTTTAACTATGTGAAGGTATGTTACATTTGTTTCTGCTACCTTTGTTGATGATGTAAACATATGTTACATTTGTTTATGCTGCGTTTTATTTAATGATGTGTTGCTGTTTCACCTTGCTTGCCTAAGGCACATGACTGATCTAACAGAAAGCTGAGCGGCCATTAGCCAAGCAGGAGAGTAATAGGCATGGCTGGTGGGCAGAGAGAATAAATAAGAAAAGGAAGAGAAGAGGGGGAGAAAGAAGGGGACATGTCCAGGACCAGAAGCTGCCAAACAGACAGACAGCAGTAAAGTAACATACACAGAAAGAAAGGTAATAATCCCCCAGGCAAACTGTAGATGAAGAGAAATAGATTAAAATAAGAGCTAAGATAAGGCCAAGCATTCATTACTAATAAGAAATCTCCATGTCATGATTTGGAAGCTGGTTGGTGGCTCAAAAAAAAGAAAGCCTGTTAAAGGTGATGGTAGTGGTTTTATAGGTATATTCTTAGGTTAAAATTTAACAAATTGAATATCTGAAGTGAAGTTTACTACATGTCAATTACATCCATCAAAGCTGTTATAAAAAATGTGTATAATAGATTACTACTACACGTCTATCAAAATGGATGAAATGTAAAAAACTGACAATGCTGAACAATGGTGAACATTTGGAATAACAAGAACTCTTTCATATGTTGTTGGTAAGAAAGTAAAGTAGTACAACCACTTTGGAAACTGTGGCAATGTCTTTCATTTAACATGAATTCTATTCTTATGCCTTTATTGAAAGAAAGTTTCATATAAAATGCATTCACAAATATTTATAGTAGTTTTATTCACAGTAACTAAAATCTGGAAATCATTCAACTGTCTATCAGTAGTTGTATGAAAAGGGTCGTCATGATATAGAGTATTACTCAGCAGTAAAATGCAATGAGTGCTGGGTTCATGCAACACCATTACTGACTTGGGATCATTGTGCTGAGAACCAACCCAGTTACTATGATTCTTTTTACATGGAACTCTGGGGGAAAACTAATGTAATTTATCAGAGGAGCATTAGTTCTTTCACTCCGTTTCTGCACTGGATTTCTTAGGGATGGGATGGGGTGCTGTCGGTTGGAGGGGTGTGCAAGAGCACCATTGGAGCTCATAGAAAAGCTTTAGATTCAGTTTATAGTGCAGCATTTAATTGTATAAATTGTCAAAGACATACAATTGGAAAGAGCAGAATTTCTTGTAATTCATAAAGTTTCTCCAAGTGATGACAGTTTTGGGGAGTTCCTAAGGAAGCCCCATCTTTGGCTACATGCAAATACCTGATTATTTCTTCTGTCTGAGTCTTGCTGCTTCACAGTGCTGCCTTGCCCACTTCTTCACAACTCTGTCATAAAAACTCCCCATGCTGAGCCTAAATAAACTTCCCTCTAATGGCCACTTTTCTGATCCAAATTCTGCCTTCTGAGCTACCCTAACATAATCTTTCTTGACAGCTTAATATATAAAAAGATGTGTATCTTGGAGACAGTGCAGCAGAGAGAACTGTAACATGGGCTGTGGGATCTGACAGGCCTAGAATTGAATTCTGGCTATATAGTTTATGATTGATCTTAAGCAAGATATGTAATCATTATTAGGCCTCAGTTTCCTCAGTGGTTAAATGTTCACAGCAACAGCACTGCGACATTTAAGAGGACTGAGCATATAATCAGTATAAGACATGTCATACAATTTCTGGCATAGGACACATGCTCAAATTAGTATTATCAGCTCACCTAGCTTTCTTACCCAGCCTAATTAACACCAGGTATTAAGTAATCTCTAACATTTTTAATTCCCAGAAGATTTTGCCAGAAAATCCTGTAAGTTGTTAGTGGAACTACAACTCACACAGCCTTTATTTTTTTATTTTTTTATTTTTATTTTTTTTTTTTTTTTGGTTTTTCAAGACAGGGTTTCTCTGTAGCTTTGGAGCCTATCCTGGCACTTGCTCTGGAGACCAGGCTGGCCTCGAACTCACAGAGATCCGCCTGCCTCTGCCTCCCGAGTGCTGGGATTAAAGGCATGCACCACCAACACCCGGCCTCACAGCCATTATTTTACATTTCTTTTGACATTACAGATCTTACAATATGAATGCTGCCCTTTGGAAGACAAGTGATGAAGATGAAGGGATTTGAAAAGAGAAATTTTGTACAAACTATTAGTGGAAATAGAACTTTAATATTAATTTGCAAACTAAAAAATAAATGAATAAACATGAGCTTAGTTGAATAATGAGGGGGAGAATAGCTCTTGACCTTGGCTAGATTTTCCATTGTTTAACAAAGTGATCCAAAAGTATACTTTATTGCTTAGTATATGAAAGCTCACTTTGCTTAAGCCTATGTAAATATGGGTGACTTTATTGCTAGGTCTGGGTACTATGATGCATAGTAATCACATCATCTAAGTTTTGGATGATGAGAGTCAAAGGAGATGCTTTGTTGTCTGCTTAATTCTGAAAAAGTTATTGTCCCTCCTTGAACATCACAGTCTTCCTCTGCAAAATCAGAGGTTCTAAATGTCTAACTTAAAGTCCTAAAACCCAATTCCATACCTGCATGCATCTATTGAAGCAGTTCTTTGTCAAGAATAATATGTCCATAGGTGTATGGGTTTACATCTGGGTCTTCTGTTTGACTCCACTGATCCACCTGTCTGTTTTTGTGCCAGTACTATGCTGTATTTATTACTGTAGTTCTGCAGGAAAGTTTAAGGTCAGGGATAGTAATACCTCTGGAAATTCTTTTATTGTACAAGATTGTTTTAGCTATCCTGAGCTTTTTTTTTTTGCTTTTCCACATGAAGTTGAATATTGTTCTTTCAAGGTCTGTAAAGAATTGTGCCAAATTTGACAGGGATTGTACTGAATATGTAGATTGCTTTTGGTAATATGGCCATTTATACTATGTTAATACTACCAACAACCTAGATACCCCTTAATCAAAGAATGATATATTTACACAATGGAGTATTACCCAGCTTTTAAAAGAATGGCATCATGAAATTTAAAGACAAATGGATGGAACTAGAAAAAGAAATCATCCTGAGTGAGGCAACCCAGACAAAGAAAGACAAACATTGGTATGCACTGACTTACAGGTGGATATTAGCTGTAAAGTAAAAGATAACTATGCTAAAATCTACAGACCCAGCAAAGCTAGGTAACAAGGAGGGCCCAAGAAGTAGATCTCTCCTGTGGAAGGAAAAATAGAATAGATTTTGCAGATGGACTGGGGGTAGATGGAGATGAGAACATGAGGGATTGAACTGAGGGATGGATGAAGGAGGAGAGTACTGAAAGAAATGACTGGAAGGAGGCACTTGGGGGTCAGTTAGAAACCTGATGCAAGAGAAACTCCCAGGAATCTATAAGATCCTGTGTGTGCATTTCAAGCTCAAATGGTTTGTTCTATAAGGGACATCTATAAGGATGTCCCAAGCTAAGACTCCTAGCAATGGTGAATATGTGGCCTGAACTGGCACCTACTGTGACCAGGCAAGACTTCCAGTGAAGGGAATGGGACACCAACACAGCCACACTTCCTTTGACCTTCTGTCTGTCCTGCCTATGGAGTGTGTGTGTGTGTGTGTGTGTGTGTGTGTGTGTGTGTGTGTGTGTGTGTGTATTTGGGGGTATAGAATTGGCACAGAGATTGTGGGAGTGACTAACCAATGACTTGTCCAGCCTCAGTCCCATACCACAAGAGTGAGCCCACCGCTGACACTGCCTGGAGTACCAGCATGCACAGGCTAGATGACGAAGAGACCTAGGATAGAACAAAACATGACTGGAGAAAAAAATGTCAATGCAATGATGCCTAACAATATCCTGTTATATTCATAGATTGGTGCCTAACCCAACTGTCATCAGGGAGGCTTCATCTAGCAACTGATGGAGGCAGAGCCAGAGACCCTGAGTCAGACATTGGGTTGAGCTTGGGGAACCCTGCTGGAGGGAGGGGGGAGGATTGTAGAAACCAGAGGAGTCAAGGACATCACAAGAAAACTCACAAAACAACAAACCTAGGCTGTTTTATACTCCCACTACTACCAGATTCCCACCATTAAAGACTGCACCCCTTGTTAAAATGTGTGCCCAAATAAACCCTTTCTTCCTTAAGTCGCTTTTGATCAAGTACTTTATCACAGAAACAGGGAAAGTGACAAATGGAAAATGTATTTGGGCTAATCAAAAATTTCCCCCCAAATTTCTCTCTCTCTCTCTCTCTCTCTCTCTCTCTCTCTCTCTCTCTCTGTGTGTGTGTGTGTGTGTGTGTGTGTGTGTGCTCGAGCATGCATGTAAAACAGGGCTGAAGCTGAGAAGATGAGAGAATCTCCTTAATGAAGAGGAAGTGAAATATTTTAACAGAGAGATCATGGAATCCATTGGGACTGGACTGCTGTCAAAAAGAGATGAGGATGTACTTTCCTTGCCTGGAGACACTCATGAAAGCACATGATTGCCTAAGGCTCTATTTACCAATAAAATCTAGGGTTAAATAAATATCTTGTTAATAGCAGTTTTTCTTCAGAATGCTCGACATTTTTAAGAACTAAATGGTGTTACTTAAAAGAAGCCTCTTTCAGCCGGGTGTTGGTGGCGCATGCCTTTAGTCTCAGCACTCGGGAGGCAGAGGCAGGCAGATCTCTGTGAGTTTGAGGCCAGCCTGGTCTCCAGAGTAAGTGCCAGGATAGGCTCCAAAACTACACAGAGAAACCCTGTCTCGAAAAACAAAAGAAGAAGAAGAAGAAGAAGAAGAAGAAGAAGAAGAAGAAGAAGAAGAAGAAGAAGAAGAAGAAGAAGAAGAAGAAGAAGCCTCTTTGTGTAGAATATTTTAGAAAACATAAATGACATCCTTATAAGCAGTCCTTATAAAAGACAAGTCATATATGTCTGGAGACCAAAGATTATGAATAGGAATTCTGAAAATAGAATAATTTAGGCTTAGGAAATTGGATGTGAAGGTTCTCAGGAGAAAGTACCCTTGGATAAAAATGAGCAACAGAGGACTGTTAAAATCAGGATAGATGTGAGGTAATATGGCAGGTCATTCAAGCAAGACAGAATAACATGAGCAACATTAAGAATACGCTGGCATGCTTAAGGAAGTTTAGTCTTTGAAAAAGAAAGAAACATGTTTAACCATATGGGAAAACTTAACACCATCCTTTATGAAGCCCAGATACCAGCCTAGGTCAGTGTTTTGCAATGTTTTCAATTGAAGACACAAAAACACACTTTGCACTTGCCAGGGCTATACCTGCAGCTATATGACTGGTGTGTGGTGTGTGTGTGTGTGTGTGTGTGTGTGTGTGTGTGTGTGTGTGTGTGTGTGTGTTCATCTGTGGTGGTACATATGGGAGGAAATACTGATATCTGGATGCCTTCCTCAATCACTTTCCCACAAAGCTTTTTTAAAAATAGAATCTCCCATTTGAACCTGGCTGGCCAATGAACTCCTGGGATGACTCTGTGTCCATCGGCTAGCACTGGAGTTGCAGGAAAGTGCTACCATGCCATTTATCTGCTTTATTTTTTATATGGGTACTGAGAATCCAAATTCACATCCTCATATTTATACAGCAAATACTTTACCCACTGGGACAATTCCCCAGCCTCTGCATTAACATTTGATAATTATAATAATTTAAATATTTCATTCATTAACAAGTTAGGATATCTACAATGTCTTACTGAGCTGGAGACTATTGTAGATAAACAATTATATGTATATGTACATGTATATAAAGATATGTGTGTTGTATGTATAAAGACTAGAAAATTTACCTAGACATTTTAAAACATATGTATGTGCATACATGTCTATGAATATGCACACACTTCTTATTAGTTTTGAGAATTAAATAATCTTAAGCATATTCGGCCCTTCCCACAACCCCTCCAAGGTTCACCTCTTCCCTATCTACCCAATTGTGTCTTCTTTTAAAAATACCCAGGGAATCCAACTTGTGCTGTACATATCTTGTGGAGGCCTTCTACTGGAGTATGGTCAATCTATAAAGGGATGCATTCTTAAAGAAAACAGACTTTCCCTCTCCCAGCGGCCAGCCATTGCCAAAAGCAATTGAGTAGGGGTAGGACTTCATACCAACATCCTCTCTTCGTGTTGAAAGTTGGTCTGACTTAAGCTTACACAGGTATTGTATATTCTGTCCAGTCACCTTTATACATAGAGCTGCCTAGCTGTGTTTAAAAAACACTGTATTCTTGTAGTCGTTTACTGCCTCTGATTCTTTCAATCTTTCTGATGGGGTTGTCTTTCTGTATGTGTTTCTCTTATTGATCCATGAATAAAACACTGCTCTGGCCAACGAGGGAGGAAGATAGGCAAGACTAGGAGATGAGGAGCATTTTGGGAAAGGGAGGCAGGAGCCGGTCAGAGTCTCCATGCTGCCAGAAGAGTAACACCATGATGGGCATTACTGGGTAAGTCACAGCCTTGTGGCAATACGCAGACTGATAGAAATGGGTTCATAATTAAGACAGAGCTAGCCAATAAGAAGCCCTAGTCAATGGCCAACAGTATTATAATTAATACAAGTCTCTGAGCATTCATTTGGGGCTGACACCACTCTGGGATCAGGCTAGCGGGAAAGGGTGCTGAAAGAGTGCTGTAACATCTTTCTTTTCCCTCTTCTACACTGATCCTTGAGCCTAGGAAGGAAGGGATATAATACAGATGTTCCATTTACCACTGAGCATTCCATGGTCTCTTTTTATTCTCTGCCCTTCACTGGCTGTGGATTGCTGCATTAACCACTATCAACTGCAAATAGAAGCTTCTAGATGAGGTTTCAGAGACGCACTAATCTATAAGTAAAATGATTTAATTTTAAATCTAATTTAATTAGACATTTAATTCTATGTCCATTTAGCAAAACAGCAGTAGTAGGTTCTCCCCTCAGGCCTATATCCTCTTTAACCACAGGTTCTTAGCCCAGACACTGGTGTTTAGCACTCTAGTTGGCCATGTGAATCCAGAAGAATGGGACCTAATTAAGGCAAACAAAAGTCTCATGCAGTAGCCAATTTTATTCAGAGCATCAAACAATTTATACTCCGAGGGTTAATAAGAGTCACCTGAGTAAAGTATACAATCACAAGGACAAGCTGCACATGGCAGAAACATGTTTTTCCACAGAAGCACATGAACAGCAGCTGATATAAACTCACTCCTATCCACTGCACCTGGGAGGAGCATGAAAACACATTCCAAGAATGATTCTGTGCTTTGCATTTTTTTGTTGTTTGTTTTTGTTTTTGTTTTTCGAGACAGGGTTTCTCTGTGGCTTTGGAGGCTGTCCTGGAACTAGCTCTGGTAGACCAAGCTGGTCTCAAACTCACAGAGATCCGCCTGCCTCTGCCTCCCGAGTGCTGGGATTAAAGGTGTGCGTGTGCCACCACCCACCTGGCTGATTCTGTGTTTTGAAGAAACTGAGGTCCCAAGACTCTTGTTTTCTTGGAGCTTTCTCACGAGCACTCAGAAATTAACAAATGGTACTAGGAAAACTATATATCCACATGTTGACAAATAAAATCAGATCCATCTTGCATAAAAATAAAATAAAAATGGACCAAAGACCTTAAACTAAGTCTGGAAACACTGAAATCACTAAGGGAAAAAACAGGCAAAACACTCTAGATATAGACATTTGCAAGCACCCCCTAAAAAGAACTTAAATGGTACAAAAAACAATCCCAGGAATTGACAAACAGGATTACATGGAATTAAAAAGCTACACAGTAAAGGAAACAATCACTAAGATAAAGAAATAGCCTTCATAATGAGAAAACATTTTCTTTGCTATTTTAAAAATGATTAATATATAGAATATATAAAGAACTGCCAAAAATAACCACCAAAACCCCAAATCATAAATCAATAAATGGGCTACTGAACTTAATAGACAGTCCCTAAAGAAGAAATACAAATGGTTGCTACATACTTGAGAAAGGGTTCAACACTCTTCGCCATCAGAGAAATGCAAGTTAAAATGTCTTTGAGATTCTGTCTCATGAAAATCAGAATGGCTATCATCAAGAAAAAAGCTGTCAGTGATGTGGGGAAAGGGGAATCCTTACCCACTGCTTGTGAAGATGTAAATTAGTATGGCCACTATGGAAATATATACGGAGATCTCTCTAAAAACTAAAACTACCATAATAACACTCAGCTATACCACTCTTGAGTGTGTGCCAGAAGGATTCCAAATCAATATGCCACAGAAGTACTTGCTTATCCTTGTTTATGTGACATGATTCACAATACTGAATAAGTGGAACCAACTGTCTACAGATAAATGAATAAGGTAAATGTGGTGTATACACAGTGGGATTGTAGTCAGCTGTAAAAATATCAAGACACTTGCAAGAAAATGGCTGGAACTAGAAAACATTATGTTAAGCAAAATTAGGTGAACTCAGAAAAATAAATGCATTTCTCTTGTATATAAAATCTAGATTTAGATATAGATAGATATAGATATGCTATAATGAACTTGTTACTTTGTATGCTAACTTAAAATTTAATTTAAAGAAATAATATAGATGGATGGGGAAACTAACAGCTCAAGAAGTTAAGCATTTTGTGAAAGACTAAAGAACAACTTTTGTCACTTTCTGGCAGTGTCAATATTGCACACATTCTCTGGAGAAAAACTGTCATTATATACCAAGAGCTTCAAAAATACTCAAAGCTAGACTACTTAATAACTTAAAATGTCAGGCAAAATACAGTATGTATGTATACAATGGTGAATACATACCATTATTATTTGTTTATGACAAATAAAAACAAAGCCATTATTATTTTGCTTAATTTTCCATATATTTGTATAAAAGGCATACAGGAAATACATCTAGATTTAAAAGTTGTTATTCCTTGCAAACAGGATTGTGAATAGTGTGTTAGAAACCAATGTTGAACATTCTTCAAGTCATTCCATTTTTTCCTGGATAAGTTTCCACACACCCTCAGACAGGGGAGTGGGGATGAGAGTGCATACATTCTATACCTAGATCTGTATGACACTCCACACTTTTTCTCTTATTAATTGTGACATCAAAGTCACTTTTTGTGAGATCACAAAATAACAGACTCACAAAGAGAATAAACATGTATCTCTTATGCTTAGGGGAGAGACAAATATCTGAACACACTTTATAAAAAAGAAATGAGAGCCGGGCGTTGGTGGCACACGCCTTTAATCCCAGCACTCGGGAGGCAGAGGCAGGCAGATCTCTATGAGTTCGAGACAGCCTGGTCTACAAGAGCTAGTTCCAGGGCAACCTCCAAAGCCACAGAGAAACCCTGCCTTGAAAAAACCAAAAACAAAACAAAAAAAAAAAAAAAGAAAAGAAAAGAAAAGAAATGAAATTACAAATGTGTTGAGGTATTGGTATTTCAGGATCTGGTACTTCATTAGCTGATAACTTTTGCACAATAAACTTTTTTATTCTTTTCCTCTATTTTCTAGAACATTATTAAGGAACATATAATCCTTCTGTGATTAGTGAAAGATGTTAATTTTTTGGATCTAATATTTTCAACTTGGTAATTTCAGTCTGGGAAATTTCACCCAGCCAATATGCTGAAGTGCAGACAAAAATGAATGCACAAAGGTACTGCCTCTTAAGTTAATGTTTGTAAACAAGCAAGAAAAAGTCTATCATACAGATGCATTAATAAACTAGACCCATAAGACAGAATATTAGGTAACCACTCAAAAAACTTGTAACAAGGATGTTAATGGCACAAGCACAGGTCTACAATACTATGTAAGTGATAAATCGGGATATATTATGCCACTGGTATAATAGTGGCACAAGTATTATTGTGTAACCTACTACTTTCTGGTTGAATTTAAGACCTGCATCATGATATAGAACCCATATCTAACACTGCTGAAGCGGCTAAGAACCTAAAACTAGGTAAGTCACAGGCCAATGGGAACCCTACTACTATTATTCTGCAAAAGGAACATTGCAATAAAACTATCCCCAATGATATATTGCTATACCCATAGATAAGTGCCTCACTTAGCCCTCATCAGGGAAGTTTTTTTTCTTGTAATATATAGGAACTAATACAGAGACCCACAACTGGACAATGTTCAGAGAGTGAGAGACTTTGTACCACTCAGTCCTAAATGGGATGTCTTCATCTATTCCCTCCACTCAAGACTCAGAGATCTGTATCAGAGGACGCAGAAAGATTTTAAGAGCCAGAGGTGATAGATAATTTCAAGGAAATAATGTCTTCCAGACACAGCAGTGCTGTGGAATAATCCTCTTGTATACTGTAAAACTTTGTCACTCGAACTGGTTTACTAAAATTCTGATTGGCCAGTAATCGGACAAGAAATATAGGAGGGGCAACCAAACTAAGGATGATAGGAAGGAGAAGGGTGGAGTAAGCAGTTGCCAGCCAGAGGCAGAGGGAACCAGAGATGCAATGTACCATGCTAACAAAGGTACCACCATGTGACAGAGCGTAAATAAAGAACATGGGTTAACCTAAAATGTAACAGCTTGTTAGTAATACGCCTGAACTACTGGCCAAGCATTTGTAATTAATAAATGCCTCTGTGTGGTAATTTGGAAGCAGCTGCCAGAACAGGGAAATGACCGATTACACAACAGTACTGATGCATATATGAATTCACAGAGTCTGTGGCAGCACGTGCAAGGCCTGCACAGGTACAAGCCAGATGGAGTCCCAGCACTGAGAAGGTTAAGTGGGCACTAACCAAACAGTGATCTTCAACTGATACCCACTGGTAAAGGAAAACTCAGTTTTCTCCAGTGGAGTCTCACTGGGTATATCAGCCACACTTCGGTTCGGAAGGCCCCAAGCCCAGGAGTAGTTTACTAACACAAAATGAACTCAGCATTACTTTTGTAGACTTTTTGCCTCTTTTTTTCTTTGTTTGGGTATGTTTCGTCTTATTGTTCTCCTGCTTGTTTATTTTGACTTCCGTTTTTTTGTGGTGTGTGTGTGTGTGTGTGTGTGTGTGTGTGTGTGTGTGTGTGTGTGTTTCTTTGCGGTTGTTTTGTTTTTCATTTGATTTTAAAGAGAGAATGAGAAAAAGAACAGTTAGGTGAGTAGGGAGATGGTTAGAATCTGTGAAGACTTGGGGGAAGGGAATATATGACCAAAATGTAATGTATGAAAAAAAAAAAAAGGTTTTCAATAAAAATAAACTGAGCAAAAAGAAAGTTATTCAAATATGAATAATCAGAAATATAAATGATCTCTATGTGATTACTACTTTATACTTTTGCTGAGTTTCCCTAAAAGAAGACTATAGTGCTATTGTACAAAAAAAAAAAAAAAAAAAATGTATAGAAATACCTAACAGTGCTGGGAAAATGGCACCAGCAGCATTATTGTGCCCAGAGCCAGAGACAGACTGCTGTAGGTTGGCTGCCCTGGCTTCCAAGGCAGGAGGTGGGCTCTGAGCTAGAGCAGCTTCTTAGATGAAGTTCCCCTGTTCAGTTCCCTCAGCACAGCTCCAGCTCCAGGAGACTCTGAATCAAAGCAATAAAGAGGCCAGGGCTAACAGTTAGAAAATTCAGCACCAGGACACAGGAGGACTGCTCTGGGTGACGGAATCTTCCATAATGTTTTATAGACCTTTCACCTTATACATTACATTTAGTAACTATCTCAGGCAGAGGACCAGGGAATGAGCAAGGACCACACCAACAGACATGCTAATGTGGAAGGAGGAACTCTCCTGGAGCTGGGTAATCCCAACACAAAGAGCTACAGGCAACTAAGGAATTTAAGCGTCCTCCCCAGGGAAAAGCCCCTGAAGTGGTTACCAATTCAAAGATCCCCAGCCCTGAAATCCAGTACACACAAGCAACAGGGAATGGACTCAGCGGTTGTATTTACATATTTATGCACATATGCATATATATGTAATAATAATGTAAGACCTCGGAAGCTCAGGCCTCCAGGATCTCACCCCAATCACCAGGCGGAGTCGAAAGCTTGATACAAACTGCACGAGGCTTTATTGTTGTTTAACGAGCTAACCCCATGTTAGCTAACCCCATGTTAGTTCGGGTCTTTCATCCACTCACCATGGCAGATGGCTAGAGAAGACAGCAGAAGCGGCTGAGTACAGATCTTTATAGGGCAGCGTAAGGGGAGTGTCTAGGGGTACGCACAGGCTCACGATTGGTGTGCCTCCAGGCTTGGAGGGTTTGCCCTGTGTTGATTGGTCAACTGGTTGTTATGGCCAATAGGCCCTCCCAGGGTGGTTGCTATGCTCTTTGCATCATTGCTGTGCACTTGTCCGTAAAGCACACCCAGAGCCATAAAGCACAGCACCACCAGCTAACTTCTGATTGATTCCTTGCCACGAGGCAGGCATTTGACCTCCTAGTGACCAAGGCAAGGTCAGGCAAGCACGTGTTCGGCTGTTATAGCTGCTGAAATGGGGAGCTGGTCCCTTCAATAACAACTAAAGAAAAAGAGGCCATGAATTTGAGAGGGAGAGGGAAATGGAAGAAGTTGGAGGGAGGGAAAAGAATTGGGAGAAAAATCTAACGATACTTTAACTTTTAAAGTCAAAAATAAAATTGTATAAATGTTATCAACCATATCCTTCTAGCTGACAGAGAAGAAGGCGGGACAGGAGGCCCACTCAGGCCTGAAAACAGGCCAGATAAATGCTTGCAAAGTTTTTCAGTTAAGCAGGAATACAAACCAAGCAGCATTATTGGAAGTTACATCTGACTGGAGCCAGCTGGCCAGGGAAGAACAGTCCTCCAGAGAATGCTACCTACCCTGTGGTCCACAGGGAAGCTGCTGCTCTCCATATCCCCAGGTCTCTCAGAACAAAACTAGCCTGCTCTTATTTGGGGGAAAAAGCCACCTTTTGTATCCTAATAATGAATTTCAGAATTAACTATTTCTTGGAAAAAAATGACAAAAAAATAAATAAAATTAAAATTTTTTTCTAATCAGAAGCATTTCTTTAGATTTATAGAACCAAGACAATTAATAATCTACAAATAACAGAAGCCCACATGTTAGAAAAACAGAATACCTGAAATGTATAACTGCTCTGGTACCTGTGTACCTGGTATGTATGGTTCCATAACTCCTTATTTAAGTTATGAACCTCAGCATCCAGGCAGGGTGGTTCCTGTAATTGTCTGTTAGGTCTCAAACCCTGCACAATGGCTAACTGAGGTGCCTATTTAACCTATCAAAACAGTCTTGCCCACCAGGATCTCCCAGTATCCCTCAGTCCTTTCCCCAGCTGCCCTTCCCTAGATAACCCAGCCATTTTGGTAACCTGGCCCTTTTCACTTCCCTTTGCTCTCTCGACTCTCCCGTCTCCCTCCTCCCTCTCCACACACTCTGGACTCTCCCAGATGTTCCTGTCCCTGGCTTTGCTCTTCCTCATCCCTACAACAAACCTTCTCCTCCACCATACCTAGGAGCAGCGATGTCCTTCCTGTTTTAACAGTTTTTGTTTTTGTTTTTGTTCATTCACTGGTGGCCTTCGTTTTCTAGCTTTCAAATAAACTTTCTTCCTTGACTAAACAACTTGACCTTGAATCACTGACCTTTTCAAGTGGCCAATACTAAACATGTTCACTGTTACATTTCTGTATCACATAACTAATTTAAGACTCTGGATGACTGAGAACAGATACCTTGAACTAAGGATAGCTAGTAATATCCAGTTACCTTTCACCATACCAAATGCAGCACAAACCACATTGTAGATTGAAAAAGCAACTAATGATATTAAAGCATGAATATTCAGAGCATTCCTCTCAAACCTTGCTTAACTGAAAAGAACTGATTTTTTTTTTTTTTTTTTTTTTGGCCTGTTTAACATCAATTGGCCATCCCTACATCTACAGAAGTTTATATCTCTGTCTCAAGCCCTTACCAGGTTTTGACCTGGGAGGAATGACAAACTCAGCGAGTTGGTTTTGAGTATATAAGTTTTACTTCACACTTATGTCAAAGCAACACACAAGCATAAGCAAACAATCCTAAGAACCACAGACAATAGGCTCACAGCAGGGGGTACCTCTCCTGCAGCCGGCTGGGAGGTTCGGGCTTGGGACTTGTGCTCCTCTGGCTTCAGGTCTCCTGAGGGCCCAGTGGAATTGGGGTCAGAACGGGCGGCACTCAGCTTGCTGGACTGGTTGTCAGGTTAGAGGAGGAGAGCTCCAGGACATAGAGTCATGGTACACCCTAAAATTCCCAGTTCTGAGCTGGTCTTTAAATAGTTCCCTAAATCGTGCTAATCACACTTTGCCACACTCCACACATTTTCACTCTTATCAACAACGGCTGGGCTGCTTAGTGGGCCTATGCTCCCTTTCCTTTAATCTTTCTTCACTCAGGCCTTTGCCTGCCTGGTTACAAGGCTCCTTACACTCTGCTATAAAACTAACTTTGTGTTCAGAATATGCAATATCTAAAATCAGAATAGGAAGGAAGGAAGTATTAAGCCCAAGAACTTAGCTGAGAGAGAGGGGGGGGGGGAAGAGGATAAAGTGTAAGGCAGATGAGAAGTGTGTTGAACATAAAATAGAAAGGAGACTTTAACAAAGATCTCTGTAGTCTTCGAGTTGTATTTGTCTAAGACATGATGTGATTCCACATTTCCTAGGGACAGCACATTAATTCGTGCCCACTGTAAGACTATTAGTAACTGGAGGAAAAGTACAATTATGTCTTGACTCCAGGTCTTAAAGGCTTAAAGGCCTGTGAAAGAAAGAGGGATAGGCATTTCAAGTCTCTCTGCATGTGCAGTAGACATGCAGAGATCAGAAATGCTAAATCTATCTAAAGGTCTCCTAACAGAAGGAATTAGAGCTGGGGCTAGGAAGATTAATAGGAGTTTATACACCAAAAATGTCAGGTGGAGTGTGTTCCAGGCAACCCAAATGGTATAGAAACATTAAGAATTCAGATAATGGCAGGTTTAATGCAGCTTCAGCCCAAGAAGCTGGGAGGCAAAGAAATAGAGCATATGTTGGTGAGTAGTAGTCAGAGATGATGAAGGGGGTCAGTTGGAGTCAGAGTGAAATAAACAAAGAAGTCTGGACTACATTGTTTAGGCAACAGTGCACATAGTATCTGTGTTTCTTAGAAATCACATAGTATTACTTTAATAGAATTGAAAAGAAATAAAAATGGGAAGGATCTATCTGCAGCCTTCTACATGGGTGGGGAAGGACAGGAGAGAGAGGGGAACTGGGATTGTCATGTAAATCAATCTTGTTTCTAATTCAAATAAAAAATTATTTTAAAAAATGGGAAGGAAGGTAGGAAAATGACTGTGATAAATTAAAGAAATTCAAATGACCTGTTTCCTCTAAGATAAAAATTGTTTCTAGGCCAGGCATGGTGGTACATCCTTTAATCAAAGCACTTGAGAGGCAGAAGCAGAAGGATTTCAACATAGTGAGTTCCAGGACAGTCAGGACTACATAGAGAGACCCTGTCTCAAAACATACACACACACACACACACACACACACACACACACACACACACACACATTGTTTTTATAAAACTGCAGCTATGAGAATAAAATAAGATGGGCTTCTTGTTTCATTTTTACATGGTAATGAATGACTACTTTTAAATTGAGTATTCGTTCACCAAATAGTAATATGGGACTAGCTCCTGAATTCTATCACTGCCTCGTTTTGACTACGAGAAACTAAAAAGAGCCAAAGCAAATATTCATTGCTCTACCAGCTTGAATGACAGCACGGCTTGTACTACATCATATAAGTCAGAAGACAACCATTTACCATTCAAGAAAGCACAGAGGGAAAGTATTTAATCATTTTATTTCCTCAAAGAGTCCTTTCTGCTGAATCCAAGAAAGAAAAGGAAAAAAAAAAAAACCAACAACATTAATACATACACTGGTCAATCTAAATGCTCATAAAATTTCTTAAAAATACAAAGTGAAGAGATGAAACCGTTGTTGGACAAGTACTAAACCTGTACAAGAAAAAGCTAGAGTTGCTACTTTGCAAAGGCAAAGACCTTCTTCATAGCACACAGAGATAGTCTAACTCTTTCTTAAGAGCTGAACTGGAGCTTTGCTAGGGCCTCATGGAGCAGGAAGACCCACAGCGCCCACCTAGAGAACAGTGCTACTTTTTTTCCTCCTGTCTGTTTGTGGGCTTGTTTTCATGTATTTCTGGCCAAGAGTTGCAAAGTCCAAAAGGTGTATCTAAGGCATCCTCCATGCTTGTTAAGTCAGTCTGCAGGATGGCCGTCTTGGTCTTCTTGACCTCACAGCCACAGCTTCCCTGCCTGTGAACTCTCTCTCCCTCCACAGGGGGCAGTGTTCCACGTCAGCCTTAGCTTCTATTTCATGTCCTTCACTGTTATGGACACTTTCTCCAGGCCCACTTCTCAGCCAGCCTATATAGTGGCTGCTGACTTCCCGACAGCTCACTGCGTGTTGGTGCCTTGGATGGATGACGTGGTTTGTAGTAACTAGCTACATATTAGGTAATAAACATTAGTAATAAATATATTAAGTGCACAGTGGTATAAGGCTCCACTTCAAGCAGCACTTAGGAGATAACATAGATAATTTGCACACTAATTGAATATCAGCCTCAAGGAAGACGTAGACAAATGGAAAGTATTTCTTTAATGGAATATCTTTTGAAATTAATTACTGGATAGGAGTCACTGCAAACTATTCTTCATGTAGCAAAGTAAATTTTGTGTAAATTCCCATCTAGAATATTCAGTGAGTACACAATGGAGATGAAGCAGCATCTAACATTATTTGGAAAATATAAATGGTCTCAGAGGATCATGTTCTTCTTTTTGGGATTCTTTCTGAAATCTCTATCAACCTAAAGAAATTTAATTTGTGACCAAAAAAATGACTTAAAGGGTACCAAACGAGCAGTAAAAACTACTGAAAATAGCAGGGATGTGGGCCACTTACTGAACACTGCAGCTTAAAGATGGCTAAATCAGAATTGAATCAAATGAAATCAGTCTCACACGGCAGGTCTCTAACAGGGCCAGCATAATGGCTCACTGGGTAAAGACCCTTGCTGCCAAAGCTGATGACCTCAGTTTGATCCCAAGGATCCACATGACGAGGGAGAGAGTCCAGTATCACAAGTTGTCCTCTGACCTCATGTAGCATGTGCCTTCTCTTTCCCCAACACAAATAATAACAACTTTTTTCAAGATTTCTTAAAAGTGCAGCATTTAATAAGTTAAAAAACTAAGGAGAAATTTATTTAATAAAATCCACATATCAACTGAACGACTAATACAACTTGAATTTAAAATTTAAATTTAGGGGGATAAAGTAAACACCTATGGTTTTGTTTTATTTTATTTTGCTGCTTCCCCTTAAGATCATTGAGGGAAATGAAATTTTAGAAGGTGAAAATGGAGAATTTAAGTACTTTGAGAAGTGGTACAATTTCTTCACCAAAAGTAAGAGGCAAAACAAAACAAAAGAAAAACCACCATGGATTTCTTAAGCCCACACAATTTAAAATCAGTTGGGGTATTTATGTTGCTGGAAGGAACCATAAAATAAAAAGTAAGATTGCTCCAATGTGTTGTCTGAAGGCAAATAGTAAACACGTCCTAATCCAGGACAGCCATCCTTAGTAACTTTGTACATCAGATGTCTGTCTGAGCCCAGATCTTCTTAAACACATAATGACTGTGTAATAGAATAAGTTGCCCAGGTTCTATGAAAAAGTTACCTAGTGCAATCAGGGAAAGCTGAAACACAGGAACATTAAGATATCTGCCCTCTGTGCTCGGTGGCAAAGAGAAAAATTGAAGATGATAATCTCTGCTGCAAAACTTTATTCAGCTTTATCAGAATCCAATGTTGTTACCTAATCTGCCAGAAAACTGGAGCAGGGAGGCATAGAGTGGGTTTTACCCAAGGCCTGTCCCTATATCAAGATAAATTTAAGAAAATTCTACTATAAAACTTCAAAGATAGAGCAATATCTAAAACTGCATGCACAATAATATCTCAACAAGTTTAGCAAGCAATGTGTTCTGAAGCACAAAAAGAAAAAAAGAAAAAAAAAAGCACAGAGGAAAAGATGCCAAAATCATGAATTGCTTCTGTTTTGTTAGTATGCTTATGTTGTCTTTTACATAATTGAACATATTTCAATTAACTTTATACAATTTTCATATTGTTCTGTATTCTTTTTTATATTTCTTATAATGAGTAACCATTACCTTTTCAGTAAGGAACTATTAAAAGAGAAAACAATGAGAGTGAAATATTTAGTGTCAAGGGAACAATTCTAGAATAGTTTTTATGTCATCATAGATCATCCTCCATGCAAATTTGATAAAATATTCACATTAATCCTGTATCACAGAAACACATAAATGAAAAGAGAAAGTAATTAATATACAGATGAGGAAAGATGCTTTAGAAGGAGTAACCAAAAGGAGAAATATGTATACATAGGCAGAAATGTACCTAAAACTCCCAAGGAGATAAAACTGAGCCTCTCCTTCTAACAAGCTAGACAGCATTAAGTGGGTGCAATGAGGAGAAAAGACACGAGGAGCGGATAGCGGGAAACACATAAACCTTGAATGTTTCTTTATTTTCACATAGGATTCACAACATTCCTCAGAAAATTCAATTTAGTTGCCCCGTTCTAGCTTGCTAACCAGAACCAATTTAATTTTAAATCTACATGCAGAGCCAAGGGGGACGAAATATTTTGCAATTACTTTTAGCTCCCTGTTGGAAGGCAGAATAAGATTTAACCAGTTGTGCTCCGGCTACAGTAAGCATCTAGGTTTGTCAGAACTCTAACAAGTATCCTTCCCCAAAGAATTGAAAAGTAGGAAACTGTACCAAAATGATTTGGCCTGTTTAACCACTTAATACAAGTAAAATTTGAGAATGTAACAAAAGTTTTTTGATTTATCTGCTAAGTGCATGAAATAGTGGCGCAAGGGAACAATTTGTTATACAGACAATGTCTACCCTTTGCTATAAGTCTGTCCATTGTCACATTCTTTTTGACATCTACTTAGATGATTTTCAAAGAACTAGTTTGTTACTACATTTAATGAAGAGCAGAAAACTGATATATGATTCTCTTGTTTCTCAGATATCAGTCAATACAAGTGTTTTGCTCTCTTTTGTTCTTTTTGATCTTATGTTCAACTGTGACAGATAGGTAAACAAGCTGATAAAATCAAGTGTTTTAAAAAAGGAAAGGTTATCACATTCATGTATGCCCTTGGGTTGTCACAAAACTTCAAAAGGTGTCTGGTTCGGCTCACAGTCTATACAGATTTATCCCAAATAACATAACCAAGTTTGCTTCTTGATTTCCATCAACATAAATAGACCGATTAAGTTTGGAGGACATTTACACTCTGGCCAATAGTCAGATCTCATCTGTTCTAATTAACCTTCACCTTTAGGCCTAGCCTCTGCCTCCGCACACCTCAGCAGCCTCACCCAGGGTTTCTTCCTTCAGCCCTTTCCTCATTACTGTTGCTCTGAGCACCTCTACAGCATCTGCCCTCACAGCCCTTTGTTCCACTCAGGGCCTCCTGCTGGGAGGAAATGAGGCTGCTATAGTCTGACTGAAGTTTCCCTTGAGCTACATTGTGGTCTGTCTTTATTAAAAGCAAAATAAAAGTCTTATATGGGGAATTGCCAACTATTACAGATTATGCCAAGTTTTCAACATCTTGATGTTTTGGTGGGAGAAGTAGGGAAAGAGGAAGTCATTTGTAAATGCCATACAAATAGATCTACCCGTGATTATTTTATCACTGTCAATTTAAATACAGAGTCTCTTCTAACCAAAGTTCACCATTAGTCTTTTGAAAATTTGAAGATGTCAGAAAGAACCTTGAGCATTTTTTAGAGAAACAATCCAAGTACAAAATAAGAACCAAACTACAATCCTTCTAGCTCTATACACTGAGTAGTAAGTAAATACAACAACCATGATTACATAATTTTACTTTATACATCATCATTTAACCCAGAAGTTGATCATCAGATTCCTGGATAGATGGGGCCCGGTAGCAGGGATGGGGGGTGAGGTGGGGGTGGGGTCAGCAATATAAATTATGTCCGGACCTGAGGAAGGAGAGAAGACTAAGCATGCTCTCATAGCCTAGGTCTACCACTTAGCCTCTTTAAGTATCCAATTCTTCATCTTTAAAAAGAAAATAACCTTTCCTCCCTGTGGTGGTTTGAAAGAGAATGGTCCCTACAGGTTCCTACATTTGAATCTTTAGTCCCCAATTAGTAGAACTGTTAGGGAAGGATTCAAGGTAAGGCCTAGTTGGAGGAAGTGTGTCAATGGGTGTAGGGTTTGAGGTTTCAAAAGCCATGCCAGGCCCCTGTCTGTCTGTCTATCTCTGTCTCTCTGTATGTGTCTGTCTCTGTCTGGGAAACAGGATGTAAAGCTCTCAGCTCCAGAGCCATGCAGGTCTGTTTCCCACCCTGACAACAATCACACATTGAACCCTCTAAAACTGTAAGAAAGTCCTCAATTAAATGCTGTCTTATAAAAAGTGTTGCTTAACAGCTCACCTGAGCCAGTGAGAGCACACAGACTCTAGACTGACAGCTGGGGAACCTGAATAAAACCGACCTAGTCCTCTTGAATGTGGATGTTAGCTGGGAGCCTTGGGCAATCTATGGGGCCTTAGGTAGTGGAACCAGTATTTATCTGTAGTGCATGAACTGACTTTTTGGAGCCCATTCCTATTGAGTGATACTCTCTCAGTCTAGATATAGGGGGTGGGGGCTCAGTCCTGCCCGAAATGATGTGACAGATTTGATGATTCTCCATGGGAAGCCTCACCCTCTCAAGATTGGATGGTGGGGGGCGGTGGGATGGGGAGAGGGTGCAGGAAGTGTAGGACAAAGGGAGAGGGAAATGGATGGGTATGTAAAATAAGATTGTTTTTAATATAAATAAAAGAAGTGGGGGGAGATCCTTTTTAAGATTACCTTTCAAGAGAAGTAATAAATTAAGTAACTGGCCCTTTCTTTATAGATGCAAAATGCAACCTGCCAGTAAAAGACCTGACTGAGAGGAATATCTTGCTTGCCTACAAAGTTAACCTATAAAAGCTGACTAGGAATAAATGTACATGGATTTTTGGGATAATTTGTTTTTTACCTGTAACACATAAAATGTTTAATCATGTAAGGGATGTAGAAAACATGTTGTTTATTACTTTCATTAACATGTATAACTAGTTAAAGCATTTTGTCAATTGTGGATTTGGGGAAATTGGAGAAGAGGTTTGTAGTGAACAAAGTAATAGTGGAATTAATACTTTGTTCTGTATATTTGTTAATTTAAACTATTTATTATGTATGTGTAAGTGATGGCTTTTTGAAATATAATGAAGAATTTGAACAAGCATACACATATGTTTATGTATATGTAATAGTAATTTCATTATATAGTAAATTTACACTAAAATTATTTCTTAAAAATGGTGATATTTATTCTTTATCTATGATGCCTTCCAAAAATAAGGAGCTAAGTTTTAAGTTATCCTCATTTTTAAATTAACACAATACCTAATTTTTAATTATTTTATGATTCAATTTAATAAATATGGAAATTTATAGTAAAAAAAATAAGTATTGCTTTAGTCATGGTGTTTCTTCACAGCAATAGGACTGTAACTATGACACTTCCCAATTGTTATCATGGACACTCGAAAACTTATACCTGCTTTTACCAGTACTACTACTATTTTTATCCTATTTTCTTTTTACTTCTTGGGGTAAATTGAACAATAAATGAATCAGTAAAGGAACACTAACCACCCAGAAACACTTGTAAAGGAGACACTAGATATCTTGTAAGGAAGTTTCATTTCTTCATTGTTTTTTGTATTTCAGTGTCCACAGGAAACTGAAATGAAGAGCAGTCATGTATCAAGAGAAACATTTTTCTGTAGATTAAACCCAATCTGACTGTTCAGGTATGGATTAAATATAAAAAAAAGACACCAAATCAAGGAGGTTCTTTCCAAATAACTCAAGCATTTAGTTATTGCCTATTGCACCACTACATGTGTGAAAATATATGAATGGTTTGACCAATTCAAAGCAGACAAGGGCATTCCTCCACAGTAAGAAAGCAGGTGAGATTAAGGTATAAGACCATCATCAACAAAGCCATTTATTGAGTGTTGAAAGTGCAATCTCTTTGGCTTCTTAAACATACCTGTATTTTACTCATTTCCCTTTGCACAAATATTTATGAATAAGATTCTAGTAGACATATTTGGGAAACATAAAAAAATTCAACTCAATTTTTGTTCAAAGTGACCATTATTTATTGAGCATTTTTCATGGATCAAGTATTGTGTTGGACGCAAATGTTCTAAGGAAAAGCAAGACACAGCCTAGACCTTTGAGAAAATTGTACAAATAATTGTAGTGGAAACCATGAGGCTTGCAGCAGGAGATACAGAAAGAAATGTAATAGGATACAATAGACCAAGTGATTGAGAAAACACTCAGGGAGGATACAGTAGCTGACCAAATCTGTAATGTGTCAAGTGGACAAAAAGAGTATATTCACTTTCTTAATGATAGTATTCTGGGTAGTTTTAATTTTCACTTGTCTGATGGCTAAGGATATTAAACACTTAAAAATATTTATTAGCCATTCGAATTTCTTCTTTTGAGAACTCTGTTTGCTTCCTTCTTGATGGCTGTTTTCATATTGCTTTAAGTTACTATACAAGTCATTAACAGCTTACCCAGTTGTGAACCCTACAAACTGTGATACCAACCTTCCTGGCAAGATGTGCCCACTGGTACAAGTAGTACAATGACTGCTATGGAAGTGACCAATCACTTTCTGATTGAATTTTAGGCCTGCTTCCACAGGAGGGTATTTATAGAAATAACAGTAAAAACTGGTCAAAAGCTCATGGTTGAGAGGTCATAGATCCCCAAGGGGAAAGGGTCCTACTGATGTATTGCCAAGTGGACATGGTGTCAAACTGCCTTCTAAGCATATATGCTTATACCCATAGATTAGTGCTGGTCTTAGCTTTGGTCAGCGAAGTTTCTGCTTGCAGTGGGCAACAGTTAATGCAGAGACTCATAACTATCAAAGGGAAGAGAATAAGTGACTGTTGAGTGCTGAGCCTGAAATGGGTCATCTCCATTCTCCCCACCAAAGCTCAAGGGATATCATAGAGAAGGGGCTGAGAGAATGTAAGAAGTAGAGGATGGGAAGAACACAGTGAAACACTGGTTTCTGGACATGACATGGCTGCTGTACCCATGAACTCAGACCAACAATGGCTACCTGCAAGAGGCCTGCATGCAAGTAGAACCATCAACATTCTGTCATGGATGAGGGAAGAGGTCCTCAGGCTTCACCCTTTCCCTAAGCAATTACTAGTTGCTGTGGGAGGGGCTGTAGCCACTGGTAAGTTGCAGTTACTCAAATAGCTACTTCCACATCTGTGCTCATGCAGACTACCCTAATTAGATGAAGAGAGGCACATACACACAAGGAAGTAGCAAGAGACTTCTGGGAAGAAGAAAGGGTTTGGTGGGAGGAAAAAGGAAGTAAGAGAGCATAATGGATAATATGTTTGAAGTAAATAATATATATAAGCATGAAATTGTGAAAGAATATATTCTATGAATGAACTTTTCTCAGGCAGGCAGTGGACAGAACTACAATTAGTTCCACAGCACTGGAAAAGAGGGCAAGGAGGGAGGGACTTGGAATAAAAGAGATAAAGTCAGCAAGACAGATAAAAATAACATTATGAAATCTTCTGAGACATTTGGTGATTTTGCTAACATATAAATGTTTTATATTTTTGAGATTATCATTATGCTGTTATTTTCCTCTTCCCTTTCCTCCTTCTAAACTCACCCATGTACCACCTTTTGCTCTTTTTCAAACTCATGACCTCTCTTTAATTGTTGCATATGTGTGTGTTTATGAATATGTATATACATACATACATACATACATACATACATACATACATATTCCCTAAATACATCAGTACTACCCATTTAATCTGTATACTGTTACTTGTGTGCGTGTTTTCAGGGCTGACGATTTGGTATTGGATAAGCAATTTAGCATGCCCTTCCCTGGGGAAGACTGTGTCTCCCACTCTCAGCATTCCCTAGTTGCCTGTAGTTTGCCTAGGTTGAGGCCTGGTTAAGTGTTTGCCCATCCATGCCTATTGGTGTCATTCATGTTCGGGTAGTGTTAGGTAAACACACTGATAAGACTACATAGATGTAGTTCCTGACATTTCTAGGAGACAGAATCTCACAGAAAACTCCCTGGTCCTCTGGCTCTCACGATCTTTCTGCCCTGTCTTTTGCAATGATCCCTGAGACACAGGCAAAGGAGCTGTGTTGTATGTATCAGATGGGCCTAGGCTCCACAAAACATCGTCAACTAGCCCAGTCAGGTAAAGTCATGAACTTTTAGGAGGACCTGCAACTTCCACTTTGCTAAAGCAACTTGGTGCTTTTTGCACAATATATATTGACTGGTAAGTCACTAGATGTCTCTGTAGTAACTGCACTGGAGGTCTCTGCAGTGTTTGGTAACTGCACAAACGGTAAGCTAAATAGTGACCAGACTAAATGGAAAGAGAACAACAGAGAGCTACTAATATAATCCAACACACATGGGAGAGAGAGCTGAGTCAATGTAATAAATAAAGAACGACAACAAAAGGATTAAATTTTAAACATATTCAAGAGACAAAATTAAGAATTATATTAGATTATCAGTGTTGAAGGGGAAAAGGAAAGTACATCTACAGAGAGATTTGAAGTCAATAAATAGAGAGGCATTAAAATGGGAAAATGGCTTGTTAGATAAAGCACTTGCTGAGAAATCAAGAAATAGTGTCTAGGTCCCCAGAAAGGCCAGATGTATGGCTGATACCCTGCCTGTAATCCCAGCATTCTTTCTGGAGGTGAAGATGGCATCTCCCAACAAGAAAGCTAGCCAGAGTTGATGAGCAATGGGTTCAGGGAGAGATCTTATTTTAAAACACAAGGTAAAAAGCTGTCAAGGAAGACACCTGATGCAACCTCAGACTTTTGACACTCAAGTGCACATGTGTGCATGTGAACCACAAACCACACAATATATGTATGTGAAAAAAAATAGAAACAAAAATGGCAGTTTTACTATATTTCAAAGGGAAGGGGTCCATGGTTGAATATGGTGTCCAGAGGGAAAGAATGAGGAACTTTTATAGGAAATGTTCTTTGAAGGAGGGCAGTTAGTTTTAGGAAAAAAACGCCACAGGAAAGGCAAGTTTGCTTTTTGGTTCACTTGACACTGCTGTAAATCTTAAGAAAGTACTCCAGTTTGGCAAGACCATAAATCATAGCAGATGTAGAAGAACCCTGCTTGGAGCTCCCTTCAAGAGAGTGTTGCTAAAAGCATAGCTGTATGATAGGCCATCTGTTGTTAGACCTCTACAGCCCTACAGTTCAGTTCCCCAACGTCTCCCACTGAACCCAGCCTACTTCCAGGCAACAACTGAGCACAAGAGGGGCAGTAGAGGTAGGCCAGTTTCCCACCCCAAAATGTGTGACTGCTCTAATCGGGAACCTCTACTTAACGCCTCCCCAACAGCCTGGGCAAGACTTCCTAAGAGCTACACTGCAGCCCAAGTCTCTTCAGCACAATTCTCTCCCCATCTCCTGTTCTTTCTTAAGTGTCTATGTCACCAGCCAGAGGCTCTTGCTGCCCATTCGTGTTCTTCCCCTTTACCCTGCACAGATACTTCCCAAGACAAAACCTTTTAGTATCTTTTACTCAAAATTCCTAAACTGACACAGTGGTTTAAGCATGCTTATTAAGAATAACAACCACAGGGAAAGGTGAATCTTCTTCAGAGCCTCACACCTCAGATACCCCGGGGACACAAATCTAGCTGATCCTGAGGATTCTTCTGCACTTACACAAGCCAGCCTGGTGTCTCACAGCCCGCATGGTCAGACACTTTATTCCTTTCTTCCCGCCTCCCGCGGGTCATATGTTCCATTCTAACTTCCAGAACATCTTTTACTAACATTTCATATAATTGAATTAAATTAGATTAAACTTCCCATAAAAACGGAATTGAACTAAAAATAGTGAAAACTCTATCCATAAGAATTTTATTTTGAACAGAATGAATTCTCAACTTAAATGATCGCAGCCTCTTCTTGGAGCCCCAGAGGCACAGGCAATTCAGGCCGACAGCACAGTCTCCTCTTGAGTGCAGCGGTCATCTCCCTCTCAGGAGAATTTGCCTTTCCTGCTGCTCACAGCTCCTGCCAGCTGCCAGGAGAATATTTGGACAACACTGTCTGAAAGTCAACACATAGGAATTCTAGTCAAGGGAGGCAATCTGGCACGACAGAACAGTGTGTGAGCTCTGTGCTCCTACACACTCATCTAAACTGCTCCATTAGGTGCTCAAGCTGAGTGGCCAGAGAGGTTGATTAGTTTTTTTCCTTTCTTAACCCCAGGCCCCTTTTTGTAAATTGAGTATTCTAATAGAACCTGTTTGAGGCTTGTTGAGAGGGTTAAATGGGCCTGGGCTTGTTATACATTTAGCACAGTTCCTGGCATGTAGTAAGGACTCTGTAACTGGAAATTATTTATTTATGTCATCATTGTTAGTGGGAGCATCTGCTCTGAAAGTGCAGTTACTATTCCACACTTGGAGAAGCCAATGGTCATATACAATGATCTGGCTTCTTTTTTGACGAGAAAGCTGAGAAGCTATGTAAGTGGCCACACATTAAGGCTCAGCCTTCACTCACAGCGGCAAACGGGAAGCTGGCCTCTCTGAAAAGGCAGACAGCTGGAGAAGGCCAAAGAAGGGATTACCAGAAGATTACAGCGGTCAGGGGAAAGCTGAAATAACTATTTTAACAGACGATTTGTGCTCCAATTACCATCTAAATGTTCATGGTAAATAAGGATCCATAAAAACACATCTGTAAACCCCCAACTTTAGTGACTGGAGCTTTACATGGTTCATTAGCACTATTTCTCTGCCCAATTGTGACGTCACTTATCAGCACAGATTCTCTTTTCAAAGTCTGTTCTCCAGGAGTTGGAGCCAGTACCTTGTGATGGAATCTTCCTAAGTGAATATCTTTCACGTTGTTCTGTCACCTCTTGCCATGTTCTTTTAAGGTAAAAGTTGGTTACTAAATATTAATAGGTGTCAATTCATGGGAAGACTGGTGTGCTAGATGCAGCTGATCAGCTGTAAAAAAAAAAGGGGGTGAAATATAGGATACATTCTATATCCTAACCCTGTGTTGGATACCACAAGTCTAGAGTAAATATACTCTAGATATAATTTAGACTTGTGGTATCCATCAGCATTACAATATGAGTCACAAATGCAAATGAATATTTACACTTTTAAATGTCTAACCAAAAGAAGAAAAAAGTAAACACAATTTAAATAATATAAATTCCTTAATTATAAAATATTGAAAACATTTCAACATATAATCACTACAAAATTATTGTTGACTGTTTAAAATGTTGAATTCTGTTCCAAACCCCCCTGTATACTTTAGATTTGCCACACACCTCATTTGACCAAACAGTCAAACGTTTAATGCATGAATGTTGTTATTAGTGGGTTCAGAGTTGGACACTATACTTCAGGGCACTGGACTGACACTAAGCCTTTTTTGCTTAGAAGTTGATTATTTTGGGCATTTTGTCATAGCAAAAGAAAGTTGGCAAGACAACTACTGACTGTGGCCTTCAAACTTTGACCATTAGACTCATGACCCCAAAACAAATCTTTCTTCAAAATTTCCATCTGTAGTATTGGGTTATATTTCACAGAAAATGGGTTAGAACAGTCTTTTCTCAGAAGCCATTGTCTCAGTTTGGTATTTTTGAGTAATCTAAAATTATACACACTTCTTGAAAATACAAAATTAAGTTCCATTTCTCTTGGTCTACTTTTATTAAGCTATAATAGTAAGTGATTTTTAATCACATTTTTAATTGAAATTATTGCAGATTCACATGCATTTGAAAGGAATAGCACAGTGAAGCCTCATGTGCTCTTCAAGCAGTTTCTTCCAGGGTAATTTCTTTTAGATTATAGTATATTATCATAACCAGAAAACTGACATGATGCAGTATGATACACATGTATTCTCATCATCTAAGGGTGTTCTGGTTCTGCTACTGTAGCCAAACTCATTTAACTTCTATGCTCCCCACGTAAAATGTCTCCTTTGGAAACCACTAAAATGTTCTCCATTTCTATAGTTTTGATACTTCAAGTCAGCAGGAGGGGTTCATAAGCCATCATCCCTAGTTGAGTGCTATTGACAGATGACTTCTGAGGGAGGCAGAGAGAATTTTCTTTATGCACATGCAGCCTAAGACCCAGGTGTATACAAGCAGCACAAACTGGAACTAGTAGGGTAGGGAAAAATAAGAGGACATGAAGCTGCGTGTAGGTAGGGTCAATCAGAAAGGAGTTGAGGGGTCAATCTTGAGAAATGAGGTGAATATAATTAAAATGCATTATATGAATTATGAAATGTTGAAGAATTAATAAAAATGTCATATTTTTTTAAAGAATGTCATGTAAGGACCAGCAAGATAGCTAAGTGGGGTAAAGGTCCTTACTGTCAAGCTTAACCACCTGATTTCAAGTCCCAGAACTTGTAGAATGAAGAGGTTCTCTGACTACCACCCTCACCCCCACTCCAGATACGGTGTTTCATGAGTACATGTGAGCATACACATACTAAATAATAAATACTTCCTTACCAAAGATTTGATGTCTATGGAACTGGAGTGGTATTCTTTTCATCCTGATTTATAATTTGTATATGTAAAATGTCCTTTTCAATTCTATATTGCTAATTCATCAATTTTATTGCCTTGTTTTCAGACTCAACTTCTGATTTTCTGATTTTCTCTGATGTTTTTGTTCTCAATGTCATCTATTTCTGCTCTTAATTTCATCATTCTTATTCCCTTTTGATTAATTTATTATTTTCCTTGAAATTTCTTTATCTTATGAATTGTTAGTATTTTTTATTGGTGACCAGGGTTTTAATATTTACCTATCTTTCTGTTATTGATAACTACTTTATTTCTATTGTGATTAAACATTCAGTGTGATCTCAATTTTTTTAGACTTGTAAATTTTGTTTCATGGCCAAGGAGTTTGTCTATCTTAGTCTGCAGAAAATAGCATGTACTTTGTTGTTGGTAAGGTGGGGTAGCCTATACTTGTTAATAAGAATCATATGTTGAGATATCATTGAATTCTATATGTTGGTGAATCTATTTAGGTTTTTATTACTTGTTGAAGGGAAGATGCTATCTTCTTCAATGACAATTGTCAACTAATATATCTCACCTTTCAGTTGTCAGTTTTTATTTAATATATTTAAGGCCTCACTATTTGGTGCATATTCATTTAGGACTATTGTGTTTTCGTTCTGAATTGAAGCCTGATCTGTACAGCAGCAATGATATTGTATTATCACTTGGTGTATTATCACTATATATGATCTTTTATGTTTCTGTCAAATTTCTTTGCATTAAAATTATTTCTGTTATTATTATAGAATCATTTGAGTTCCTTTGACTAATTTTTTGTGGTATAGTTTTGTTACTCTTGTAGTTTTAACTTGACAATATGTATTTGAAATGAGTTTTCTAGAGACAATATATTTATGGGTCAATTTTGGCTCATCCATTTTCTATCTTTTAATTGTTATATTTATTGATCTATCTTAGGACTTAAGCCTTCTATTTTATTTTCCATTATGTGTTCCATTTTTTATTCTTCTGTTTTATTTTTACTCTTCTTGTTAAACAATTTTTAGGATTCTATTTTATCTATAGTGTTTTAAAGCATAGATATGGTGTCTTTCCACACAGCATTTTAATGGTTGTCCAAGGTATTACTTATATCATACATATGTAACTTATGACAGTCTACTGATGCTATCATTTTACCAACCAATAAAAGATAGAAATGTCTCCTCTGTTTAGAAATCTTTGCCATACTCTATTGTTCAAAATATTTTCTCTGACTACATTTAGAACCACATCAGACTTGTTATATATTTTGCTTCAACTGTCAAACATAGTCTTAAGACTTCAGAGAAGAAAAGCCTATTGTGTTTACCAATTATTTTGTTTACATTATTCTCCATTCTTAAAGTTTCGAGTTCCTCTTTTTACCATTTTGGTAATTTAGAGAATTTCCTTAGCCATTGCTCTGAATAACTCTACTAGTAATACATCGTCTTCATTTTCCTTAGTCTGAGAATGTCATGATTACTTCTTTATCCTAAACTATATTTTCCCAGAGGATAGGATTCTAGACTGACAGTTCTTTTCATTCAGTACTTGAAAAACATTATGCCTCTTCCTTCTGAGCTTTGTGGTTTCTAATGAGAAATCTGCTATTGTTTGAACTGTCCTTCTTTGTAGGTAAAGGGTCACTTTCTTTGGTTGCTTTTAATTTTTCTTTGTTTTTAATTTTCAGAAGTTTAAGTATGTTATGGATTCATGTACACTAATTCTGTTTGAAGTTCACTCTGCTTCTTACTCAGAGGTTCCCATCTCTTAGCAACTTTTTAACTATTAACAAACTTTAAGTGCTTCATCACCAGGGTTTCTTTCCTGTATTCTACTCACAGGAATATTGGCTTTCTTGTACTTACACCTTCCAGGGCCGCCTTCTCTGTCTCTATTCATCAGACTTCTATTCATTCTCTTCGCACTCTTTTTAGATTGTTATATTCTATCTCACTGTTTCTTTCCACTGTTTCCTCGTTGTTCTCTGAAATATGCACACTGGGCTTTTTCATGTTGCTCTTTAGTTTATGCACTGAGCGTATGCACGTGTGTGTGTGTGTGTGTGTGTGTGTGTGTGTGTGTGTGTGTGTGTGTGTGTGTTTGAGGGGGGTGTCTGCTAATTCTATTTTTTCTTTGTTTAAAATCTATTCATAATTTCATAATGAAGTATTTCTTTCATGATTACTTTAGATTTTTGGTTGAGTGTAGATTCATATCTATAGTCCTAACTCTTTAAAAGGATCACTTGAACCCATGAGATGTTTTTGGTTCTTGGTATAATTTTCTACTGAAACATGGATATTTTCATGTTATTATGAAACTTCATATTATTTAAACCTCTGGGGTTTTATTGTTGTTTTTTGTTAGTTTACTGGTCCATTTGCTTTTTGAGATGGTGTCTCTGTTGTCCAGGGTGATCTTGACCTCCTAGGCACAATCTGTCTTCCTGCTTCAGTTTCCCACCTAACTGAGATGAAAGGCACATGCCATCTTTGTGTAACTATTTTGAGACATTGATCTGGTGGGGTGGGGAACTTGCTGATTCATTGCCACCAGGTGCAGGTAAAAGTTCATCTTACCTGCTCAGCCTTCACTGATGCCCAAGGGAGGTTCCTTTTCCACAGTCTCTGGATAGCAGAAAAGGTGCTGGTTTCTTGTCATTACTGAGGGATGCAAGTTACTGTGCAGTGCAAGGGATGAAGTCATTACTACCCAGTGTAAGTATGCCAGGTCTCTGGCATCATCCAGGTGGGGAGCCATAGCAAAAATATAGGCTCCCACTTAGGCTTTTGTGGGAGGCAGAACACAATATTTCTGTGATGGTTGTTGGTAAAGAGTGAATTCTGTGAAAAGTTTTCTGTCAAGCTAGGTTAGGCCTTTATTTCCAAAGGGAAAAAACTGATTTTGTTTGAGCTATTTGGTCTATACTCAATGGCACTTCCAGATAATAAACTTCTTATTTTTAAAACAAAAATTATAAAAAGCCCTGGTCTACAAGAGCTAGCTCCAGGTCAGCCTCCAAAGCCACAGAGAAACCCTGTCTTGAAAAAAAACAAAACAAAAAAATTATAAAAAGCAAAAAGAAAATCCAGAGAATTAACCTGGTATCATTCCTTGGGCTTCTTATATTTGTACTATATGCATAGGTTTTTAGTTGTACTTAGCAAGAGTAAAAGGGAAAAATACGTGTATTCTATCTTCTTGGAAGTGGAAGACATTATCTTTGGAAATACTGTTTAGTTACAATGTTTATGGTCTTTCTTCTGCTGCTAGAAAATGAGCCTCAAAATGACAGGCTTTCAGGACTGGTGGAATAGCTCAGAGAATGAAACGCTTACTGCACAAACATGAGGAGCTGAGTGTGCCCCCCTGGCTCCCATGTGAAACCCTACATCAGAGTTACACCCACCTTAACCCAAGCATCGCCAGAGTGTATGCTGGGGAATTTTTACATCAACCTCAGACCTCTATTTGTGCACACATACTTGAATACATCTATTTTAACACACACACACACACACACACACACACCCTCTGTGATCAGCAAGCAAGCATCACCAGAAGCATGAGGTAAAAAAAAAAAGGCATGCTTTATATTAGCTTTCTGGAGAATCAAAAGAAAAATAAAATAGGTCTCCTCAATTTGCCTAAATACCTTCTACTCATGTTCCTTATCTAACCCTTGTTGCCAGCATTGACAAGAGTGGTTGTGACAAGGAAAAAACAAAACACACAACAAAAACCCAGCCTGTCCTCAGGGCACTATAAAACATGAGACATGCTCTTCCCACAAGACTAATGGTGACACAAAGCCGTAACTGGGACACATAAAATGAAAAGTTACATCTTGTCCCTTACTCATCCCTGTTCTTTCTATGCCACTAAGACCTTGCCTGACCCAAACTATAAGCCTTTAAAAGAAAGACAAACAGAATATAAATATAAGCTTTTACATATCCAGCTACATATCCAAATTCCAGTGCTCTAGCCCAAGCCCATCCCTTCTCTAAGTCATCTCTGGCTTCTGGTGTCCCATAACAGATATCAGTTCAGCCCCAGTCTCATGCACACCCACGGTTCATCAAACATGACCTTGTAAATGTAAAGTGAAAACCAACATGTATAGAAATGCCACTGTCGATGTACCAAGCAAAGAAACAGAAATGAGACCCCTCAGCAACAGTAAGTGCCACATATCTGTAAATTTTCATTTTCCTATTTTGCCCTTTTTCACTTTCTTATCTCCTTCTTGACCCATAGCAGAGCAAAACCTTCCTTAATTAGAATTATGATATCTCTATCGTGGATAAAATGAAAAATAATTAAACTCTAGATCTCAGATTCTTCGTTAATAAAATAGAAAAGTTGTGGAGGTGAACAATGTGACAGCTAAGAAAAGCTCTCACTATATTGATACAGGATATTATATATTAAGGTTAAAATATTATATATATGTATATATATGTATACACACACACACACACACACACACATATATATATATATATATATATATATATATGAAAACAAAAAGCGGGAGAAGGGGAAGCCCAGCTTTCAAGGCTATTCATGTAGATACCTATATGAGTTTCCAGAAGATTTTCCAAGAGCAAAAAATTAAGCAAATATAGATAAGAGCTTCGTAATGAAGAAAAAGTAAAACTACACATACATAGATTCTTTATTTACATAAAGTTTAGACCAGAAAGATAACTGCCAGTGGGCAGTATCAGCCTGTCTCAATTAAAACCCATGAGATAATGTAACTTACATTTTTAATGACTAAAAAATGTCTCATAAAGTATAAATTTCTTTTTAAATTTTAAATTTGTGTGTAAATAAAGTTTTATTGCCTCAAAGACATGCTTTCCTGTTTATTCATTGTGTGTGAGCAATTCCGTGATATAAGAACTCAGTGGAGCAGTTGTGTCAGAAACTGTATGATCAATTGCTAACTGACAACTTTGAAAGGTTTCAAACCTCCTCTAAATTAGCATTTAAGAGGTATTTTAAATGGCTACCTGTGAGAGGGGAAAGATAAGGACAAGAATGGTAAACTTGTTTTAAATACCTTTTTATTATTTTAAGGTTTGGAATACATAAATGTTACCTATTAAAACAACTTTAAAATTTTTTAGTCAGGTATTGTTGTCCACGCTTTTAATCCCAGTCCTTGTAAGGCAGAGGCAGGCAGATCTCCCTGAGCTCAAGGCTACCCTAGTCTACAATAGCAAGTTCTAGTCCAACTAGGGCTACATAATAAGACCCTTTCTCAGAAACATAAAATAAAATAATAAACTAATTCTTTCTTCAAAGATCTGTCTGTAAGGAATTCCTAACTCTTGCTATTCACACCCTCCTATACTGTAGCAGGGAGTCTTTGTAACACATAATGTGTGGCAGGTGGTCTACTCTAAGACGGGTGATAGAAGTTGATGACTTCCTTTCCTTTTCCTTTTTTCAAAGCCTACAGCAGCCAGTATTTCCAGACTGTCTCCCAATCAACTAACCAGGCCCAACCCTGCTTAGCTTCTAAGATTGGACATGTTCGGGGTGACATGGCCATAGAAGTCATTGATTTCCAACACACTTGGGCAGCCTATAAAAAGGCACATGCAGTAAGAAACTGAAGCTTTCTAAAACTCATGTAAATTACTTTATAAACATACCTTCTCCAAGCTGAGCTTTCAGGTGAGACTGTAATCTCTCCAGCAGTATTGTGACTGAAATCTTGTGAAGAACACAACTCCAACCCTCCCATTCTTGGATTCCTTCTCCATGGAAACAGAGATGATAAACAGTTAAGCCTATTTCTTTAGATTAGTCTTCTACACAATAAAAGACAACTAACAAAACTGTCATATTTAGCCTTTATTTTCTGTCCTAGAGACTAGAGGCCTCACATTAACCACACTTCGTTAGCACCTCACAACCAAGCTATATCCTCAGCCCACCATTTGCTTTTGAGATAAAAAAAAAAAAAAAAAGTGTGGAATATAGTTGAGGGCCAAAACACTAGAAAGTTGCAGGCTGAAAAGGTAACTACCAAATAGATGTATCAGTATATGTGCAGCTCAGTGTTGAAGACAACAGAGTGTCACAATGAAGAGAAAGACAAGGGAAGTGATCTGCTACAGCAGCAGTACAAGAAAACAGCATTTGATGAGCCAGCTGCGATTCTAAGATACTGGACAATCCCTTGGACTCTGAGACTTCTGTTTTCTAATCTACAAAGGGAAGAGTTGTGTAAAACGACTGCTACCATCCTCTTCACACAATACTAGATGTAACAGCACTGCTTTGGTGACTCTGCTTACTGTTTCAGGGAACTCAGGGGAGGGGGTGTGGTAAAGCATCTTCTCACTCTAGAATGCAAATCAATTCATGACATGCCTCTATTGTCTGTTCCTTAATTGTTTACTGACTGCTTCCTCAGACCTAGGCACAGTATCTAAGGCTTTAGGCAGGGAAAAAGGTAGAAAGTCAATGAAATGCAGTACCATTCCCCAGAAAATGCATAACACCCTACTAATTCTACCTAGTCTGACCCAATTCTCCCAAAGGCTTAAAGTGACCTCTTTCCTTTGTCAACATCAGAGGGGCTGGAGAGATGGCTCAGTGGTGAAGAGCACTTGCTGCTCCTCTAGAGGGCTCCAGTTTGGTTCCCTGCACCCATGTCAGACAGCTCACAACAGCCTATAACTGCAGCTCTATGAGGGACACTTGTGCACACATGCCCATCCACATCAGAAATAACTTCAAGTTTCTTCATCCTTGACCTTTTCCAGTTCAGTCACTGCGGTGATCTGAATGAAAATAGCCACCATAGAATCATAGAGGGAGGCAATATTGGAGGTGTAGCCTTGCTGGAGTGGGTGTGTAGCTTTTTTGAGGAAGTATGTCACTGGGGGTGGGCTTTGAGGTTTCAGATGCTCAAGCCTGGTCCAGTGTCATTCTCTCTTCTTGTTGCCTGTGGATCCAGATGTAGGATTCTCAGCTACCTCTCTACTACCATGTCTGCCTGCATGCTGTCATGCACCCTGCAATGATGATAATGAACTAAACCTCAGAACTGTAAGCCAGCCAGCATTAAATGTTTTCCTTTATGAGTTGCTGTGGCCATGGTGTCTCTTTGAAGCAATGGAACCCTAACTAAGACAGTCATTTTATATTTTACCTTTTCCTCAGTGCTGACTCTGATAAGAAAGGGCACTTGACAGCTGAGTACTTTCCTGAACACTATTATTATTTTCAATGGGGGGGGGTGCTGTGTACCTTTTATGGTGTTTGAGATTGCTTTGGACTGCTTTGTTGTTGCTCAACCAACTGTGGACTCACTTATGTACAAATTCATCATTTTATCTACAAGATGTATGATATATAAACCTTTGTAAATTGCTTTACAGAAATTTAGTGCCTCTTTGGTGGCATAGCCACCTCAGAGACTTAAATAGGAACTTCTAGTAACCATATTGCCAGCCATGTGAAAGTAAACAGTCTAAGAAAATTCAGCTAATCAAGAGAGTGGTCGAGTTTACAGATAAAGAGGGATAGTTCTTAGTACAACTAAGTCCCTCTTGTCACTAATATCCCTACCTGAATCAAGAAATTTCTGCTTTTATTATCTACCGAAGTTGGTCTGAGACAATTTTTTGTCATCTGAAATAAAACATTCTGGATGGATGCATGCCATTTACTTGGTTTACAGGAATGGGCAGAATGTCTATCATTTACCTCAGTGACATTGTAGTGGTGAATTCTCAAGAGAGAAACCATCAGTTCTGAGGCCTCTCATCTCCACTGACTCCTCTGGAATATGTTTAGTAATTATTTTGTTAGCTTTGCATCTTTGTTTTGGGTGATTTTTCACCTACTGTCATCCTACTTTGTACATATCTCATTAATTGAAATGCTTTTGTTAAAAATCTGTTAGAATTCGAAGTATTTGACTCAGTTTTCACATATGAGGGAAACAGTTAAGGAAAGCACTTCACCATGTGAAAGAGAAAGAGACAATCTCATAATTATGATGGTTCTAATACATGATCAATATTAACGCGTCTGCATACATACAATACTTCCCAGCAGTACTTGAATACTTGTGATTTAGAATTGCACATTACTTTAAAGATCTAATTAAGCTAAATTTTGGTACATAGTAGTTGTACATGATTTCTCTTTTATGTAACAAAACACATTTAAATGTACTAGTATGGAAACATAAATATAAAAACAGTATGGAAATTGTATGCTATATTTTCCTTATATGTCTCATTTCTTTAGAGAAGAGGCTCTCAACCTGTGGGTCATGATCCCTTTTGGGGGTTGAATGACCTTTTCACAGGGGTCACCTAAGACCATCAGAAAACACAGATATTTGCATTATTATTCATAGCAGTAGCAACAAAAACAAATTTTATGATTGTGGGTCACTTCATCATGAGAAATTATATTAAAGGGATACAACATTAGGAAGGTTGAGAACTACTGGCTTAGGGCATAAAATTTTTTTAAAATTGTTCTACCTGAATAAGGGTAAATGAATACTGTATTGAAGATATACTTTAGATCTTCATCATGAATTTTGTTTTAGATATTGGAAATTAAATTTTTCTGATTATATAGAACTTTGTGGATGGTTTAAAATAAGTTTTATACTTCTGCTTGGCAAAAAATCATGCTTGAAATTGCATGTTATCACTGTTTCTGTTTTACACACAGGAAATCTAGGATTTATAAAAATGCAAGATTCAAAAGTCAGGGCTAGAGATGGCTCATCAAGTAAAAGTTAGGTTCACAACTAAAACATCAAATTTATAAAGGGCTTTGATATATGTGATCAATAGAAGGAAAAATCAGCTTTTAAAAATGTATCAAGTAGAGAAAACAGAAGATAATTTCTTAAACAGAATGCCAGTTGAGCAGGCACTAAAGTCAACAATTAATAATAAATGGTGCCTCATGAAATTGAGAAGCTTCTGTAAGGCAAAGGACACTGTCAATAGGACAAAACAGTAGCCTACAGAATGGGAAAATACCTTCACCAACCCCACATCTGACAGAGGGATGATCTCCAAAATACATAGAGAACTCAAGGAACTAGATATCAGCAAACCAAATAATCCAATTAAAAATGGGTACAGATCTAAACAAAGATTTCTCAATAGAGGAATCTCAAATGGCTGAGAAACACTTCAAGAAATTTTCAACATCCTTAGCTATCAGAGAAATGGCTACTCTTGGGCTTATGCCTCAAAGACATTCCATCCTAACACAAGGACACTTGCTCAACCATTTTCACAGAAGATTTATTCATAATGGTCAGAAACTGGAAATGACCTAGATGTCTCTCAACTGAAGAATAAAGAAAATGTGGTATGTTCACACATGGAGTATAACTCAACTGTTAAAAAAAAAAAAGAAGAAGAAGAACAAAAAACATGACATCATGAAATTTACAGGCAAATGGATGCAACTAGAAAAAAAAATCATCCTGAGTGAGGAAACCCAGACTGAGAAATACAAATATTAGTACATGTTAATCAAGCTACAACCCACAGACCCAGAGAGGTTAGGTAAAGAAGAGGGCTCAAAGGGAAATAAAATAGATTTTGCAGGTGGACTGGGGGCGGGTAGGGACAGGAGTGAAATACAAAGTCTGAACTGATGATTTCTTGCAACAGGCAAGGCTCCCAGGGGCAGGCAGGACTGGGTTGCATTGGGTTGAGTTGTTGGCTGATGGGGTCCTGAGAAGACCTCCAAACAATCCAGACTGATAAGAGGACAGAGGGATGCCCTCTGCAAACTGACAAAAAGGGCCCAATTGCTAAGGATAACATACACACAGCTCACAGAATGTGGAAAGGTTGAACTGGTGCCTGCATGGAGCCTTCACCCCTACATTCTAATCTCTCTGATGCAGGAAGATATTCTTCAGGCTACCAAAAGAGAATCCTAGACACCAACTGATGGGGGAGGTCCTTCTGTGTATATGTCTCAATTATTGGTTAATGAATAAAACACTGTTGGCCAATAGGCAAGCAAGATAGGTGGTACTAGGAGAGAAGGAGGATTCTGGGAAATGAAGTAAAGAGGATTCGCCATGTGATCCGGGGGAGAGAGGAAGCATGCCGCTGGAGTCCTCGATAAGATAAGTCTTTATAAAATATATAAATTAATGGTTATGGTTGCTACTTAAGACAGAGCTAGCAAATAAGAAATCCTAGTCATTGGCCAAAGCATTGTAACTAATATTAATCTCTGTGTATTATTTGGGGGACCTAATGTGGCTGTGGAACACAGGCAGCTGTTGGAAAGAGTTATTGTTACAAGTAACCATGCCACAAAACCTTTGACCTACAATCTGTCCTCCATGAAACATACAATGGGGCAATGGTGGCAGAGAACTTGGGGTGTGGCCAACCAATGTCAGATTTGACTTATGGCCCACTCCATACTGGACACACTTGGGTAACTAAGAACCAGAGACTAGACAGCTCAGAGATCTAGGGTAAAACCAAAATTACTGTTCTAAAATAAAATGTATCAATAAAATGACTCCTAATGATATTCTACTATACTCATAGGTCAGTGCCTTATTAAGTCATAATCAGAGAAGTTTCCTCCTGCAGCAGATAGGAACAGATGCAGAGACACACAGCCAGACCTTAATCATAGAGAGAGAGTCCTCGGATCACACAGCTCTAAATGGGATGTCTCCATTAAATCTCTCCCCAGAAGAGCTGGGGGAACCCCCTAAAGAGGAGACAGAAAGAATGTAGGAGCCAGAAGAGATGGAGGACATCAGGAAAAAAGGGTCCTTTGAATCAACTAAGCAAGGCATATATGAGCTCACAAAGACTGAAGCAGCAAGCCCAGGACCCACATGGGTCTGCACCAGGTCCTTTGCATATATATTACAGCTATTGGCTTTAGTATTTAGATGGGATTCTTGACTGTGAGAAGTAGTTGCTCTCTCACTCTTGTGCCTGCTCTTAGGACAATTACCCTCCTGTTAGGTTGCCATGTCTAACTTTGATACAATAGTTTTTGCTTCATCTTATTCTATCTTAATTTGTCATGTTTGGTTGCTATCTCTTAGAAGCCCACTCTTCTCTAATGAGAGAATGGATCAGGATAGGAGAGGAGGTGGGGAGGGACTTAGAGGAGTAGAGGGAGGGGATACTATAATATGGATATATTGTATGAGAAAATAATTATCCCCCCCTCCACCCTCCCCCCCCACAGGGTTACTTTGTGTAGCCCTGGCTGTCCTGGAACTTGCTCTGCAGACCAGACTGGCTTTGAACTCAGAGATCTGACTGTCTCTGTCTCCCAAGTGCTAGAATTAAAGGTGTGCACCACTACTGCCTGACTAGAATCTATTTCCAATAAAAAGACTAGAATGCTAGAATGAGCATCTTAGTCAGGCCCCAACGGCTATCACTTCATCTCTCTGACTTCCTGGTTGTCTCCTTCTAGACTGTATTGCTTCTCTTAAAATAGAATCAAACATGACTGTCAAAAATAAAAATAAAATCAATAAAAAGTGAATCCTAATAATATTTTGCTACACTCATAGATCACTACTATGTCCAGTTGTTACCAGAGAGGTTTCCTTCAGCAACAGATGGGAGGGGGTGTATAGATTCACAGCCAGACATCGCGCATGTACACACACACACACACACACACACACACACACACAGAGAGAGAGAGAGAGAGAGAGAGAGAGAGAGAGAGAGAGAGATTGAGAGAGAGACTAAATCAGAGGTTCTCTCAGAGTTTAGGGAACAAAAGATTGTAGGAGTCAGAGGGAATGAAACATACCAAAACACAGCCCACTGAATCAACTAAGCAGGGCTCACAGAAACTGAAGTGGCAAGAATGGGACTACAGGGGCCTGCATCAGGTCCTCTGCATATATGTCTTGGTGTTTTTGTGGGCCTCCTAACAGTGGGAGCTGGTATATCTCTGACTCCTTTGTCTGCTTCTAGGACTCTTTTCCTCCTGTTGGGTTGCCTTATCCAGTCTAGATGTGAGGGCTATTGCCTTGTGTTATTATATTTTGTTTTGATTTTTTTCCATGTTTGATTATTGTCTCTTAAAGGTCTGCTCTCTTCTGAAGGGAGACAGAGAGAGAATTGATCTGGAGAACAGGGGAGCTGGGTGGATCTCTAGTGGTAGATGGAGGGGAAGCTGTGGTCAGCATTTTTAGTATGAGAGAAGAATATATTTTCAAAAAAAATGAATAAAGGTGTTGGAGGAAGTAAAGAGAAGGGGAAAATATGTAATTATATTTTAATTTCAAAAAATATTTTAAAAATAAAAATAAAATGAACATTATTCTACCCACACAAACAAAAAGATGAATAAAAGAATAAAATGATATGTCTTTCTGACATGATGTTTTCTGTGTTATCAATATTTCTAAACATTTCTGAGCATACCCATAGTTGTAATTTCTCTTATACTGATTTTCCTAAAGTACAGCAATAGAAACAATATAATTAATGTAGCATTTTATTGTGATATTACATAATTGCAGAATATATCAGTACATTTTATAGAACAATTAACATAATTGATAAACAAGCATCTGCCTCTCACATAATTAATCCAACAGTTGAGTCATTTAAATAACAAGGAATGTGCTGACAACATGGTGGTACCTCTTCCAGAAAACACTTAGTGCCATTGCACTGTTCAGCCAGTTAAGAAGAGGTAAGAGAGATGGTGAGACTGCTCACTTGTGCGGAAGGAATGGGGACCTGAGTTTGAATCCTCAGAGTCAACATAAAAATCTCAGCATGGTTGTGTGTGCTTGTAATACTAGAGCTGGGGAGGCAGAGACAGGAGCATCCCTAGGCATCACTGGCAGCCAGTCTCACCTTAACTGGTGAACCCAGACCTATGAGTGACCTTGTATCAAAGGATGACTAACACCTTCCAGCTTCCACACACTTGTGAATTCATATGCACATGAACACAAGCCAACATACATGTTAAAAAAATAGTAGTAAGGAAACCATACCCCTTGATTTTCTGGGGTATTGGCATTGCTGTTTATACATACACTAATCTGTTTGTAGCTTTCGGTGCTGACTCAGGTCAGAGACTACAATGAAGTCAGGTCTGTAAGCGCAGGTGACAAGAAGTGGTGGTAGACTCCTCCTCGTACTGATTTAACTAGAGAAGGGAAGTGATGCAAGATTGAGAGTGTGTGAAAGACCCATTGACATCATGAAAGAAACTCTTACCCCCCCTTTTTTCCTTTTTAAAATAAAAAAAATAACACTGAAATACTCCTTTTCATATGAAAACCATATGACTACAGAAATATTCCTGGCCTGGACCTAATGAAGAATGGGAGGAAGCATATTTTATTCTAATTGGTACCATTATGATATTCTGATCATTCTTACAGAGTTGTTTCATTTTGCTATTATAAGAAAACATACCATCTTTGCAAGAAATTCAGACTCTGAACTATTGGTCCTTCCAAGTGACTAACCTTGATTTGTATGTAAGGAAAGGGCTTTTTGGGGGGAGAGTGGGAGAAGCACCAGAGAAATGACAAAAACAATTAATGGGGTATAATATCTGGCCACATTGTGTACAGGGTCAGGAAGAAAGATGCAAAAAGTTTTGTGTAACTGACTTCAAAGGGGTTAAAAAGATAGATGAAATATGTGTGCAGCAAAAAGTGACCGTGGCATTACTAGAATATTAGAATTTTGAAATGTTTAAAAGATTAGATGTAGTCCTCTGAATTTCGTGGAAATCTTGCAAGTTGTTTTTCATAATGTAAGTTCCCTGAGGGCAGGAAGGGAACAACATATTAATGCTTCTCTTTATTTTAGAGTATAACATTCTTTACAGGAGATGATCAGTAAAAAATAAAAACCTAACATTTAAGTTGTGTCCCAACCCCCAAGATGGTGGTCTGGGCTCAGCTCAGGCTTGTCTCTGACCTGATAAATACCCGGCATTCCTCAGAAACCTGTTGGCTGATCACTGGGAAACCAGCATGGAACTTATCCAGACCCCATAAATGTTGGTGTCAGTGAGGAGGCCTCAGAAATCTATGGAGCCCCTTATATTAGATCAGTACTTATCCCTAGCATAGGAATGGACTTTGGAAGCCTATCTCACATATAGGAATACTCCCTCAGCCTAGACACACGGGGGAGGGCCTAGGCCCTGTCCCAAAGGATATGACAGACTCTGAAGAAACCCCCCCCCCCATGGAAGGCCTCACTCTCCCTGGGGCACAGAAATGGTATGGGATAGGTAGGGTGTTAGTGGGGGACAGGGGAGGATGGGAGGGAGAGGGAAACTGGGTATGACATGTAAAACAATCTTGTTTCTAATTTAAATTAAAAAATGGAGGAAAAAAACTGCTGTCATGGACACAGTGATATCATTTATATATGTTAATGTCATTTTGAAACATTTGTAATAATGAATACATCACTTACAAATGCCACAGAGAGAACAGTGACATCATCTTGTAAAACAGTATTCATATAGTCTTTTCTTGAAAATAATCTCTTATTAAAATATTTGGTACATTAATCCCCAAAGAAAAGGTGTCAATAGTGAAGCAGATAATGGCAGCATGTACAGAAATCATACAGATCAACAAAAGCCTCAGCAACTTTTTGAATATATTCTGTTTTCATATTTTGATTATCTTGTTTGATTTTAAATAAAAATGCCTAGTGTGGAAACAAAAAAAGTAGTTTTCTCTTTTCCAGCAAAAGCTGTGACTTTCTTACCAGCTCCTACACCCACAACCTTCCCCCAGAACCTCTACCCCACCAACCCCATCCACCTCTAAACCTCCAGAAATGGGCCTTTAGTTCTCTATTAACTCAACAAGCCAACAAATCAGAGCCCCATGGCTAGTTACAGGGCTGTCTGAGATAACCTGCCCTTCTCCTACTGCAGTCTAACACCTTATAACTGGCAGGACTCTCACCATTTTTTCTGTCATCTCTGCTCCCACAGCCCTGGGAATTACCAGTCTGGTCCTCCCCTGCCTTATCTTTAGGCTCCTCTGTGTCTCCTAGAAGTAGCTACAGCAGACTCCTCCAGATGCCTCTAGCTATTCTGTCCTATCCACATTAAAAAACCTTCCTCCTTAATGATGGCAGAACCATTTTTGTGGTTTCTCATTAGAATCTCTGCTATAAAATTTATCGTGACCCGGCATGTCTCAGTCCCAAACCACAGAAGCCACGAGGTCCGGCCTGAGTGGGGGAGCATGGACTTGGAAATTCCTAGCAACCCAACAGTGGTAAAAACCAGACACAGGCATCTTGTCATCTTTGGAGAGCTCTCAGTTCCATACTGCAAAACTGGGGTCTCTCCTTTATTCAGCATCTTCCTTGCTGCTTTCTAACCATTCTTCCCTGACCCCGAGAACATTTCTGTTCCATCTCCCTAGATCCTAACAGCAGATCTCTCAACTGTCTTTCCCCCTGTAAACCTCTCCACAAATACCTCCTAACCTTCTGTCCTCACTTGTCACATAGACCTTAGACCTGCCTCCACCCTGGTGCAGGCCTAGTCAAATGCTTAGTTCTGTAGAGATGCAAAACTAGGGGGCATTCTCCACTGAGGCTATGCCATTCAACAGCAAATCAGCTAGCATCTGCAATACAATGAAAACCGGCTCCTGGGTTACTGGAACCAGAGGTTTTAGGACCCCAAGAAATCCTCTAACGGAATAGTTCTTGGCTCCCGACAAAAATTAACATGGATTTTTCAGCTAAATTCCACAGATACTATCATAAGCCCACTGTATAACTCTAAATAGAGAAACAACATGGCCATGTTCACATAGTTATACTTTTACTGTGGAACCCAACGGCTGACGCTAACAGCACAACCCCTCTGAACACACCAAGGAGAGCTGATCTGAAATGCCATGCTTAGAAACAGAAAGGAACTGGTTTATTTTACAGGATTTTGGTTTTTACTTTTTATGACCAGAAAATAATCTACTATGAGAGGTGAATTGTCTTTCATAAGTAAGGAACTAAACAGGTCACCTCTTTTTCTGTGTCTATCTCTCTCTTGTGTACAAAAGAGAGTGGTTAAGAAAGTCAAAAGGTGTGTGTGTGTGGGGGTACGGGGCACAGGACAAATGAGTCAGGGCTGGAAGGTAGTAAAACGTGAGAGACGGGTTGCAACAGATCTCAACTTAAAATAATGAATTTGAGTAATTTCTTCACTTCTGCGTGAGATGGGGAATTAAAAGCTGCCTTCATGTGACCCAGTGAAGAAAAAAGCTCAAAATAAGAAAAGAATAGAAGACTATTTCAAAGAAAGAACTACAGAAATTTAACCTGGTGATGACCTAGGATTTGTGAAAAGTGTAGAGGAAGAGGTGATGAAACAAGGAAGAGAAAGCAAGACACTGAGCTCCCCAGCCGGTCAGGGAAACAGAAGACTCCTCCAAAGGTAAGCTAGGTGGCCAGATTTGAAAACAAAGAGGTACAGTCCCATGTCAGGGCAAATTCACTGCCCTCACAAGCCTCAAGATCAGTTGTGGGTTTGGGGAGACAGTGATTCCTCTGATAGAGGGGTCTGTAGTGGTGAAGAGTCCAGTTCTGTCATTTTGTATGTGGCATGGGGTGGGGGTTAGCCACCACCTCAAGATATAACCTATGGTTTCAGATATCCTGGGGATCTCAGAACAGTGGACAACTATGAGTCAAAGCCCGAGAGCCAGACACCACTGGGAAGCAGTGGAGAGAGGGCAGGACAGGGGCTGACAGCATGGGTGTTGTAATTCTTAAAAAGTAGCTCCGGAGAGAAAGACACCATATGACAGAGTTCAAGTGGAGGGGTTTTTATTAAGGGAAAAGGATTGGACAAAGGGAAAGGGGAGGGGGGAGAGTGGCCTCCAGGGACAGGAGCAGTGGGAAAGAGGAAGAAAGCCAGAGGTGGGGGGGATAGGAGGTGGGCAGGGCCCTTTAAAAGGGAACATAGCGAATAGGCACAGGTGGTGCTCTTAGAGGCAGCAGCTGATGGTGTATCCTGTCAGATCTCCAAAGGCAGGCCAGTACAAATGCCAAAATACTAACAATAGGGTTGCTGGGGGCTGGTCTCATCAACTAGGAGAAATAGCTCTGAGGCTGAGGATAGAGAGGCAATCAGCCTCTGAAGCCACATAGTTGCCATTGACTAGTGTAAAGCCTGAGAACTCTGAAGCATCAGGGAGCTACCTGACCTACACAGCTGCATACCTCTAGCAGGAGATCTTGAAAGTAGGAAGACAGGTCTTCCACTGTACTGATCCCAGGCCTGTAATCAGCTTCCCATTCTCCCAACACAACTGAAAGCCAGCCACAGGTAAAATAGTAGCCACCCATGAACGTATTGTATAACAATAAGTCTTCCCGCCGAAGCCACCCAAGCCCTGCCACCATGTGGGCACTTTCCAACAGGCCGCCCAAGTTCTGCCCACTGCCCTGTTAATGTCCCAAGTAACACACAGAGACTTCTATTAGGTTACAAATGCTGCTTGGCCAAAGACTAGGATTTTTCATCTGCTAGCTCAGTCTTAATTATCATAAATTTTATAAGACTTATATTATAGAGGATGCCTCCCACTGACGCCCTCTCTTGCCAGTGGATCACATGGCGACTCCAGAGCAGAGACCAGGAAGAAGAGCAAGAGAAACGAAATGACTTCCTTCTTGTCCTTGCTTATATATGAGTCTGCCTGCTATGTCACTTCCTGCCTGGATCGCAAGACTTCTTTACTACATTTCCCAGAATCCTCCTCGACTCCTAGTCCCACCTAACTTGGTGCCTCATTGGCTAAACAGTACTTTATTCAACATTCAATAAGATGAACATACACAGAAGTACATTCTGCATCATATGTGCTGGGAAATATTTGGAAGATGAAAGAGTACTTGCCTAGTCCATAGACTGCAAAGGTAAGTTTCACCAGCAGAGGCACTGGTATTAAAAGAAAGGAAATTACGAAAATGAAAACAGCTCTGGAAGACATCAGACATATGTCTAACATAGATAGAACACCAGCATTAACCATAGTAAATATAAGAGCCCACAGATTCAGCTGACATCTCTCTGGTGCATGTACAGCACTTTCATGTTTTACCTTTGTTTCTATTTTCCCCATTTCACTAAATTTTAGTAGTATTTTACCATACTGATCATATTGAACTTCTTCCAACATTCCTCCCAGTTCTATCCCTAACATATTCAATTGTATACTCTTTAGAAAACAAAACAAAACAAAAAACATCAAGTTCAATTTGTACTGCCTATAGACTCTTAAATGTAGGACCTTCACTGGAGGGTGGTCAACCCATTAGGAGCCATTGACTAGTGTAAAGCCTGAGAACTCTGAAGCATCAGGGAGCTACCTGACCTACACAGCTGCATACCTCTACCCTTAAAGAAAACTGACTCTTCCTCTCCCAGCAACTACTAACAGCTAGTGGCTCCTTAACTGGGGGCCAGACTTTGTGCCCATCTCCTTCTCCATGCTGCAATTTTGCTTATCTTGAGCTTGTATAAGTTTGTGCATATTGTCTCAATTGCTGTGATATGAATATATGTGAAACTGTACTACTGTAACTTCATTTACTATACTTTTTACTTTTACTTTGCTGTGAATGAACGGAAAATTTCAGATACCAAATCAGTCTCCCCAACCCCCGTGTGTGTGTGTGTGTGTGTGTGTGTGTGTGTGTGTGTGTGTGTCCTCTGCATTTGTGTGTGGCTGTGGTTGTGTACAGGTTCACTCACTTTATGTGTGGAGGTGATTTCAACATTGAATGTCTTGCTCTATCACTGTCCACTTTTCCTAAGTTAGTTTTTGAAACAGGGTCTTTCACTAAATGGAGAACTCACCATTTTGGCTTGATTGGATGACCAGTAACCCCTCAGAATTTGCCTGTTTCTGTCTCCCCTTCCCCACACTGGAATCACAGATACATGCTGTCAGACCCAGATTTTACCTAGGGGCTAGAGATCCAAACTCAGGTCTTTCTGTTTGCACAGCAAGTGTTCCAATCCACTGAGCCATCTTCCCAATCTAAAAGAAGTATTTTCTATATCTTTTTAAATTTTTTTCATAGAGAAAACCTGTTGACTTATGAAGCAATGATTACTCCCTCATTCCAACTTGATATAAAGTACAGCACTGATGGTACCAACACTTAAGACTCAATTTAACATTTTCTGAACACCCTTTAATGGCAACCCTGTGGAAATACTGAGAGCACTGATGGGTGGACACCCAGTCTTGGAGGGGGGTGTGCTCCCTCACTGTGCATTTCTGATAGTGTGGCTCTTTCAGTCTCTTACTTACTTCTGGTCTTATGGTCTTCTTTGCCCCATCTTCTCTCCTTCAAAACCCTGAAATTTCTTTTTTTTTTCATTTTTTTTTAAAAGATTTTATTTATTTATTATGTCTTCTGCCTGCATGCCAGCAGAGGGCACCAGATCTCATTCAAGGTGGTTGTGAGCCACTATGTGGTTGCTGGGAATTGAACTCAGGATCTCTTGGAAGAACAGTCAGTGCTCTTAACCGCTGAGCCATCTCTCCAGCCCAAAACCCTGAAATTCCTTATCTTTTTGTAATCTGTCTTTTTCTTGATAGTCAAAAGTCTGATTCTTGACTTAATGAGAACAGGATATCATACTTTAATCATCCCTTTTTTTTGATACTCCCTACACAAACATCAATAGCGCTTAAAATATTAGAAAAAGATTAAGACTTAGTCAATATCCTTGGTTTTCCACTACTTGCAAAGTATCCTAAATGAGTATCTTCTCATATCAGAAGCAGCTTGGCTTGTTTCTGAATTACTTTTAAGGAAATATAAAGTGCTTTACAATATGAGGTTGAAAGGGATGGCAAGAGGAACACAAGTCAACACCACACATTTGGGAGTATGGCTCTACAAAGTACCAACCCTACCTCACTTAACAAATCAAAAATAAATTGGGGGAAACACCTTTCCATCTTTTTGAGGCAACAGTTATAATTACAATGTCAGAACAACATAAACACAGCAGCTTCCATCTCATGTCTTTCTATCATTGTATAGTTTAGGCTATATTGTAATGAAACCAACAATAACCCATTATAAATGTTTAGGCATGACAATGATGACCCCCCCCCCCCGACACATACACCAAATCTCAAAAACCAACCTTAGAAATGAAGGTGAAATTGAGCATTAAGTACTTAATAAATCAAAGCATCAATAATTCTAAAACTCTAAGGCTATTAGAAGGACATATGTTCAACTATGTTCATAGCAATGTTGTTTATAATAGTCAAAATCTGGAAGCAACCTAGATGCCCCTCAACCGAAGAATGGATGGAGTAAATGCAGTACATTTACTCATTGGGGAAAAAAAAATAATGATATCTTGAAATTCGAAGGCAAATGGAAGGAAATGGAAGAAAACATCCTGAGTGAGGTAACCCAGTCACAGAAAGTCAAGCATGGTATGTACTCACTCATATATGGATATTAGTCATAGAACAAAGGATTACCAGCCTACAAACCACACCACTAGAGAAGCAAGGAAACAAGGAGGACCCTAAGAGAGAAACACATGTTCCCCCAAAGAAGGGGAAAGGGACAAGTTCTCCTGAAAACTGGGAGCACAGGAGGAGTGGGGGGGAGGGAGAAGAAAGAGAAGGGGAGAAGAGGAGGGGGGAGGAGAACAAGAAGGATCAGGAAGACTAAGACAAGGGAGGAATAGAGGAGAGCAAGAAAAGAGATACCTTAATAAAGGGAGCCAGTATAGGTTTAAAGAGAAATCTGGCACTAGGGAAATGTTCAGAGATCCACAAGGATGACCCCAACTAAGAATCTAGGTAGTAGTGCCTTTGATGTCCTTCTCCTATAGTGAGATTGATGACTACCTCAATGGCCATCCTAGAGCCTTCATCTAGTAGCTGGCTGAAGCAGAAACAGACACCCACAGCTAAGCACTGAGCCATACTCCTGGAATACAGTTGTAAAGAGGGAGGAGAGATGCACAAAGGAGCCAAGACCATGCTGGAGAAACCCACAGAAACAGTTGACTTGACCTAGTGAGAGCACAAACACCCTAGTCGTAAAGCTGGGAAACCAGCATTGGACCTAACCAAGCCCTCTGAATGTGGGTGCCAGCTACGAGGCCTGGGCAGTCTATAGGACCTCTAACAGTGGAGCCAATGTTTATCCCTAGTGCACAAATGGACTTTGGGAGCCCATTCCCTATGGAGGGATACTATTGCAGCCCAGATACATGAAAGAGGGCCTAGGTCCTGCCCCAAATGATGCCACAGACTTTGATGATCCCCTGTGGGGATCATCTCCTCACTATCCTTGAGGAGTGGGTGCGAGGTGGGCTCGGGGGGTCGGTGGGGGTCATGGGAGGATGGAGGATTCATATGTAAAATAAGATAATTTCTAAAATAAAATAAAATAAAATAAAAAAGCAAAAAAAAAAAAAAAGGACAATGAGCTCACAGAACACTGTCCATTCAGGCAGGTGAGGGCAATCAACACTGCTGTGGTAAGCTTGACTTACCATAAGAAAGAATCCAAAGTGACAGTGATTGGAATGAAATGAATCTTTTCTCTGGCATTTGGAGGAATCTTGGTGGGAGACTTTGAGATCTGCTCCACCATACCTGGTGAATGCCCTTTCCCTTGCCCTGGCAATCCAAGTGGTCTTTCCACAGAAGGCTCAAGGAGAACAAAAGGAAAAGAATGCATCTCTCTTCTTTGCAGCAGTTCACTTCTCATGGGCCAAGACTCAGTTCCATATCCAACCCATATAGTTGTTCAGCCGTGTGACAGTCTAACAAGTGAAAAGGAGAATGACACTGGGACAAGGACAAGGATATTGGGAAGAACAACCACCATTCTTGCTGAAAGAAATTAGAAGGCTCTTGAACGTGGGTGTCAGCTAGGAGGACTAGGGTCAGTCTATAAGGTCTCTGGTAGTTGATCAGTATTTATCCCTAGTATACGCTTGGCCTTTGGGAGCCCATTCTACATAGAGGGATACTCTCTCAGTCTAGACACATGGGTGAGGGCCTAGGCCCGGCTCCAGATGGCAGACTTTGAAGATCCCTCATGTAGGGCCTCAAACTCCCTGGGGAGCAGAAAGGGAAGAGGATAGGGGGTGGGAGGTGTGCAGGGGAAGAGAGGAGGGAGAGGGAACTGGGGTTGGCAATATATAAAACAAGATTGTTTCTAATTTAAATAAAAAAGATAGGAGAGAAAAAAAGAAATTAGAAGGGGTCTCTCTGAAGCATTAACACAGGACCTGAAGCTTCACTGAGAGACAGCAGCCCTGCAAAGCCCTGGAGGTAGAAACTTTCTGTAAGAGTGAAAAACAGTTAAAAATCCACTGAGAAAGACAAACATCTAGGTCACTGACATAAATTGAAGGAGGAAGAGAATCATACAGCATGAAGTCATGAAATTGGCTCCCTGTACTTCACAATGGATCATGGTAATAAGGACAAATTAGAGTATTTGCAGTCTTCTTGAAAGAGACCTCCATGCTGGGATAAGAATGAATAAAACACTTCAGCTTGAGATCATCAAGCATGTATTTTTCCTAAGTCCCTTTGCTGCAAACAGTGTCCATACAGTAGCCTTCTGATTCTATGCTCACCATCACTAAAGTGGCTCTGGCTCCAGAGTCTCACGTGCTTTCCCCTGATTTCCTCAGCAGCTTTTCCCAATTGTTACATTAGAGTGCTTGGGCTTTAGAAGATTATTTAAGCATGTCATGAACAGAGATACAATTTGAGGTAGTTAAATCTTAAATTCCCCCAAAGTAAACATATCAGTCAAATAAAATAAGATTTCATTGTTGGCTTCCAAAAAAAATATTCAGGAAAGCCTCTCAACCTTTGTTTTCAATAAAATAAGAGGCTCAACAGTTTTCATTTTACTTCCCCTAGATTCCACACAGAGGCTTATGGGAGTGCACACATCTGCAGAACTGAGACAGAACAGCTGGAAGAGTTGTCTACTTCCAGCATTTATTCTTTATAAGCTTTGACAATCTGAGTCTCTGATCTTCCAGGAAAGTTCAGCTGTTTAAAGAAGAATCTAGATTCCCTAGAGATCAGCAGCATGGTTAATAAAATAATGCCCTATGAAGGCCAGTAGCATCTCAAAAGGCCTGACTGTCTCTTCACATATCAAACTCTCATACACACAAACATACATGTGTGTACATCCACACACACACACACACACACACACACACACACACACACACACACACACACACACACTTTGGCCAAATAATTTGTTTACAACGTATTTCTAATATATATGTAGAATCTGGCAGAGCAGATTGCAAACACCAAGTTAAAGAATCAAACAGATAATGAGGTATAAGTACATGCAAAAATAAAGTTCACATGGAGACCTGTGAAACAAAAAAATCTAATGGCAATAGAAATGTGGATTAAATAAATGAATTATGTTAATGATGACACTATAGTTTATTATTGAGCATGCTAGGCTCTATGAACAGCATTTTATTTATTCTTACGTCATTTAATAATGATGACCTTAAAAGGGAGGTACTACTAGAGAAACTGTGCATTGGACAAACTGAATTTCTTTTCAGTGTCTAGAACTAGTAAATGACAGAGCCGGACTCAAATATACTTAACTCTGAAATATCCTTATCTCAGAGGAGGGAAACTCAATTGAGAAAATGCTTCTAGAAGAAGTGCTCTCACAACTTCTTACACTTAGGGAGTGCTAAGATGCATCAGGGGGAAGAAAAGAGGAGCAAAGAAAACATAAACGTAAGCTATACAAATATGCAAAGTTCATATTCCCCAGATTACATTTCTATGACACTTTACCCGTGGAAACATATTAAATTAAGAAACAAATTTAAAGACACAGACTTTCAGAAAATATGGGTTCCAACACTTCCAGCTACTTGACTTTGACCAGTTGAGTGAAATCATCATTTTGCCATCTGAAAGTGGGAAAAATATTATCTTTTCAGAATAAATGTACATACAGGTACCATGCATAAATGAAGATATACCTGACATGTAAGTATGGAGAGCACAGCATTTTATTACCTTTGTTCCCAGAAAAGTGTAAACAGGATATTGATCATTTTTGCAAGCATTAGCATGAGATGCATATTTATATTTTCCAAGAGTGCCTTAGTTATTACTTTACATTCTGCTATAAATTACAATTCTTAAGTTTATAGCAGAACTCTTCTAGGACAAACAAAATACATCTTACAGAACAAATAAATCCACATTTCTCATAGAACTCAGAGGGATTCTCTCCAATCTCTTGTCAAAATTATCTCTGAGGCGGGCGGGGGGGGGGCAATGGGAAAGGAGTCCCAGTCGCTGCTGAAGTCCTGCCAAATCCAAACACCAGAATCTCTTCAGAGGCTTAGCCTATAAAGAGAGAACACTTTATACCTCAACTGACAGCATTTATCTGGATTACATGGCATCAAAGCACTATTTTTGCCCAGGATACTTAGGGAAATGATACTGATGTGTTTGAGGATTTGTCTTTGAGAGGTTGCATTTCTGAAGTGATAAACTCCAGCAAGCCTCATAGTAAAGTTCACTTTTAGCACCTATACTTTGCCTGCATTATTCACATCCACAGAAACCTTTATCATCCCAAGCAGACACATGGTGGCACTGGGGGTGTTGGCATTCATCTAGATGAAGACAACTGCAAAGAAGACAGGAGAGCTGATAGTTGATCATTTTTACTTTGGCCAAATGAGAACAAGAAAGTAAGACTACAAATAAGAGCCAGTCTCCATTCATCTCTTCTCTTTCTACTACCATGGAAGAAGCGTATGTGTTTCCACAGCCTTTTTTTTTTTTTTTTTTTTTTACAGAAATATTCTGGGTTCATATTCTGCCAAACAAGATCCCCAGATACCACTTCTTCCATGAGCTCAGGCTCTTTCCTGTTGCATTGTCTGCATTGAACCTAAAAATTAGACAGTTGATTCACCTAAGTCCTTGCAAAACTAGAGACTGGTACCATGGTATAGAAAAAGACACTGAACAACAGTGTCTTTCTAGTCGAGAAAGACTCACGTGGAGAGAAAGAAATTTAACTTCCAGTTCTTTTTTCTGAATTCTGATTTGTTAGGAAGCATGTCTTGATCCATGCTAATACATCATTAGCACATCTCCAACACTCACTAAACTTTCTTGTTATAAGGACTCAGTCTCAGCCAAGGAACAGGCAACACTACTAAGAATTTAATAGCACCATTTTATTTATACTATCTTTATTTTTAGTTACCATCTATTTATGGTAAGTGAACTGTTATTCCATTTATAGAAGTAAAATATGGTTTGCTTTCTAAATCCATTTAAACTACTAAGGTTAAAAATATAGATCAAATACAAAATGCTCTGTAAGAAAGGGAAAATATGAAAGTGAGGTAGTTAAATGTTGAAAATGGTGACAACCGTATTCTCTAAAACCAAACATTTAAAAATATATTACTCTTGTGGTGGTTTGAAAGAAAATGGCCCCCAAAGGGAGTGACACCATTAGGAAGTGTAGTCTTGTTGGAGAAAGTGTGTCACTGTGGGGGAAGACTTTCAGGTCTCTTTTGCTTAAGCATCCCTCAGTGTGACAGGCAACTTCCTGTTGCCTAGGAGATGCAGGACTCTTAGCTGTTCCAGTACCATGTGTACCTGCATGCTGCCATGACGCCCCCCCCACCATGATGATGCTGGCCTGAACCTCTGAAACTGTAAGTGAGCCACAACAATTAAATGTTTCTTTATAAGAGTTGTCGAGATCATAGTGTCTTTTCACAGCAATAAAAACCCTAACTAGGACTCTCTTTAACAACACCAGAGCTATTCTTTGCTTCCTTTATAGTCCCATAGCTGCCTGTGTACCTCTATAAATCACGAATTAATTTTCTCTGAATTATGGCTGGCCAAGCATATTTCTCATTTTCCCCAAACCTTAAGCAAAACCTGTAGGTTTTTGTAAGACTCATCATGTTTTGAAGAGCTCCTTTTATGTTACATAGAATGGGCTCTGTCAGTATCTGTGGAACAAGGAACAGGAGTCATCTCAAAGAAGTTCTGCATTCTCTCTGAGCTCCATTCATATCTTACTATGCCTGAATTATCTCCCTAAATAATGTATTGCTACCATTATGTTAATAACTCAGTTTTCCAACATCCCCCTCCCAAATCAGTAGCACTCTCCGGTTTCCTTCTCTTTTAATGGAGGTAAGTCATTTCACTAAATAACCCCAAATCAAAAGATGAATAGAAACTGGTAAGATAAAGAGGGGAAAAGAAGTTTCAGGCAAAAGCAGCAGCTTGCACAAAAATTCCAAGGCCCCAAAGAACTTGGTAAATTAAAGAACTGAAAAAAACAAAAGCTTGGGTGTTATAAAAGGAAAGCAGTTGGTTTTTCTGAACAAAGCCATACTCTTTTCAGAGATACCAGTAACAACACAGAATGAGAATCACCAGGGCTATACTGACATGACTTCAGAGATGTTGCCAGGATAACTAAAAGAGAAGCTAAACATTGGTGCTTTATTTTGACTATTGTTCTATTGTTTTTCTACTAAACACTGGCCAGATGCTCCGCTCCCTCTTTGGCCATCCCTCTCAACTCGATATTAAAATACTTCTAGACTTGGTCTCAGATCATGCCATGGTTTTTCTAGTCCTGAGCTAAAAATTTAAAGCTTTTGGGCTGGAGAGATGGCTCAGCAGTTAGGAAGAACATTTATTGATCTTTCAGAGGACCTGCATTTATTTCCTCTGTATGCACATGTGCAAACACGCACACAGATACACAAAATTAACTAATTCATCAGTCGATTAAGGCTTCATGCAAGAAGGCATACTGTCTACTTTGTACTCTGAGATTGCACCAAGATGGAGATGATTCAGCAGATTGGAGAAAGTGGTAGACTCCAACTAATTTTGAGCATGTAGCTGTCACTTTCTACAAGGACTTTAAGTTCAGAAAGCTGAGGTGATATTGATGCTAGGCATAAGCTCAGGGCCAGAAGAAAGTTCCAGAAGTAGCATATCACATACTATGACATGAGCTCCACCTGAACTATACCTCAGATGTGGCTGTATGCTGGACTTTAAGGTACTTCGGAGTGTTCATGCCACAGAAACCAAGAGGCTGTTTTCTTCTTGGCACTTAACCCAGTGGGAGACGCCTCCCATAGGGTTACTTTTATCTAACCCTTCAGCTATTGAAATGTGAACTATCTCCAAGCCATGTGAGATTGCAACTTCCTTGTGATTTATCTCAGTGCAAATGTAAGCACTTTCTGAGAAAGTCTGCGGCAAGCTCATGAGATATTTATATGTTTCATTTAAGTTTTCAAGTGGAAAAAACAATAGGAGGTTCCCTATTTAACAATAAAAAATAAATCTGTTGACTCTTACATACAAATAATTCAAACCAGCTGACCTTTAAAATGTCAGACTTCACATGTGGTCAAGCCTTAAACACAGTCTAAGCTAAGCTTAGAAAAATATAACTTAAATAATGAACTGGCAAAGCACATAAAGTGAAATATTTGGATGACGATTCAGCTGAGTAACAACTAGTGACCCCCAACTGCCACTTGTTATGGACAGATGCCTCGAAAGAGTTTAAGTTAGGAGAGTTTAGAAACAGCCCAATTATGGTGGGTGTCTTTCCAAATTGACCAGAGGCTAGAAGAAAGGAGCACTGACCCTATCAAGATTGAAATCTGAGGCCTTGGGAAATGCTGGGGGAAAGTCTGACAGTTGCATGTTTCATTCCTAGCTTAAATTATAAACAGTCCAGACACTTAGATTTTCTTAGGAATAAAAAATACAGACTTTTGCCCTCCCCCCCACATGACCTATCATAATTAAGTAAAACAATATTACCTTGAAAGTGCAAAAACAATTAGTACAAGAAAACCTAAGACATTTCTGATTTTTCCCATGGTTGCTACTTTAACTTTTTTTTTAAAGTTAACTTCTTTCTTAAAAATCTGGTTACTAAATCTTTTTATTTAAATTAGAAACAATCTTGCTTTACATGTCAATCGTAGCTCCCTCTCCTTCCCCTCCTCCCTGGCCCTCCCACACTAACCCCTTATCCCATACCAGTACTGCTCCCCAGAGTGAGATCTTCCATGGGGGATCTTGAGAGTCTGTCATATCCTTTGGAGCAGGGCCTAGGCTCTCCCCAGAGTGTATAGGCTCAGAGAGTATCTCTATATGAATGGGCTTCCAAAGTCCATTAGTATACTAGGTATAAATACTAGAGGCCCCATAGATTGCCCAGACCTCCTAACTGACACCCACATTCAGAGGGTCTGGTTCAGTCCTATGCTTGTTTCCCAGCTATCACTCGGGTCCATGAGCTCCTTCTTGTTCAGGTCAGCTGTTTGGGTTTCTCCAGCCTGGTCTTGACCCTTTTGCTCATCACTCCTCCCTCTCTGCAACTAGATTCTAGGAGTTCAGCTCAGTGTTTAGCTGTGGGTGTCTGCATCTGCTTCCATCAACTACTGGATGAAGGCTCCAGGATGGCATAAAAGGTAGTCATCAATCTCATTATTGAGTAAAGGCATTTAAGGTAGCTTCTCCACTATTGCTTAGATTGTTAGTTGGGATCATCCTTGTAGATCTCTGGCATTTCCCTAGTGCCAGATTTCTCTTTAAACCTATAATGGCTCCCTCTATTGTGGTATCTCTTTTCTTCCCCTGACTCAATCTTCCTGGTCCCTCATGTCCTCCTTTACCCTCCTCTTCTCCCCTTCTCTTTCTCCTAACTCCCTCTCCCCTATGCTCCCAATTTGCTCAGGAGATCTGGTCCCTTTCCCCTTGTCCAGGGGACCATGTATGTCTCTCTTAGGGTCCTCCTTGTTTACTAGCTTCTCTGGCAGTGTGGATTGCAGGCTGGTAATCCTTTGCTCTATGTCTAAAATCCACATATGAGTGAGTACATACCATGTTTGTCTTTTAGTGAGTGGATTACCTCACTCAGAATGGTTTCTTCTAGTTCCATCCAATTACCTGTGAATTTCAAGATTCCATTGTTTTTTCCTGCCTAGTAGTACCCCATTGTGTAAATGTATCACAATTTCTCTATCCATTCTTCAGTTGAGGGGCATCTAGGTTGCTTCCAGGTTCTGGCTATCACAAATAATGCTGCTATGAACATCGTTGAACAGATGTCCTTGCTGTATGAATGTGCTTCTTTGGAGTATATGCTTAAGAGTGGAATTGCAGAATCTTGTGGTATACTAATTCCCATTTTCCTGAGGAAATGCCATACTGAATTCCAAAGTGGCTGTACAAGTTTGCACTCCCACCAGCAGTGGAGGAGTGTTCCCCTTTCTCCACATCCTCTCCAGCATAAGTTATCGTTGGTATTTTTGATTTTAGCCGTTCTGACTGGAATAAGATGGTATCTCAGAGTTGTTTTAATTTGCATTTCCCTGATGGCTAAGAATATTGAGCACTTTCTTATGTGTCTTTCAGCCATTTTAGATTCCTCTGTTGAGAATTCTCTATTTAGTTCTCTACCCCACTTTTTAATTGGATTATTTAAATAATAATTTAAGTTTTGGAGACTAGCTTCTTGAGTTCTTTGTATATTTTGGAGATCAGCCCTCTATCAGATGTGGAATTGGTGAAGATCTTTTCCCATTCTGTGGGCTGTCATTTTGTCTTGTTGACTGAATCCTTTGTCTTACAGAAGCTTCTCAGTTTCAGGAGGTCCCATTTATTAATTGTTGATCTCAGTGTCTGTGAAGTGGTCTCCTCCACCAATTCATTCAAGGGTACCTCCCACTTTCTCTTCTAAGACGTTCAGTATGGCTGGATTTATGTTGAGATCTTTGATCCATTTGGACTTAAGTTTTATGCATGACAATAGATATGGATCTATCTGCAGTCTTCTACATGCCAGCATCCAGTATGCCAGCACTATTTGTTGAAGATGCTTTCTATAGTAAGAAATTACCAGTACGGTGTCAGGTAGAAATATAAGGGTATTTAATAGGGAAAAGCCTTACTTACAGAGCGGACCAGCCAGCCGGTGGTAGTCTGTACAGCAAGAAGCAAAGAGAAACCGAAACCGAAAACGCAGTCCCCCTACTCACTCTGACCACGCCCTCACAAGCCCTCAGGTACTCTTGTAGCCAGCCCCTAAGAAGGCGTGGCTACAGCTTCCCCTACAGCTTTCTTTTTTCCATTGTATAATTTTAGCTTCTTTGTCAAAAATCAGGTGTTGGTAGGTGTGCGGTTAATATCAGGGATGGCGATGCCTCCAGAAGTTCCTTTATTGTACAGGGTTGTTTTGGCTATCCTGGGTCTTTTGTTTTTCCATATAAAGTTGAGTATTGTTCTCTCAAGGTCTGTGAAGTACTGTGCTGGGATATTTTGCTTGCTTTTCAGTGATTAGCAGCATGTGGATTTCCACAACAGCATCCTTTGGGTTTCTGACCATTGATTTTCCATAAATACAAAAAGTGACTATAACAGAAGCATTAGCTAACCAGTCTATCACATAAACCAAAGGGCTCTCTATCTGTATTACAAGAAAATTAAATGCATATCCATAATTTAAAACAGGGGAGATATGATAGACCAAAGAAACCCGTGTCTTATCTTCTTATTTATCATGCAATAAATGGAGGGTGATATACATGTTTTATTCACTATGGAACATTTATCTAGGTTGTCACAGATCTATGCAAACCTAAGTTTACATATAAGTCTTATTAACTCATGGATTTTCTAGAATAACCTTTCTTTTTCTCCACCTAACTACTCTTTATATCAGGAAGGTAAGGTCCATAGTTGAGTGTTAATCAAGTAAACTAATGGCTGCTTTTGTCTGAAGCCCAGTGATAACTATTTTTGCCCAAACTTCTAATAAGTAAGACAAAAGAATTCACCACACAGAAAATAGAATTTGTACTTTAACCCTTTATTCTTCTTATTTCTGGTTTTCTCTTCCTAGATACTAATAGTTCGCACTGAGTCTTTGCTTCAGGGTAACTGGGAGACCACATGGTATGCTTCCTATAAAGCACGCTTAAATAGAGACTGCATTTTGATATCAAGCCAGTCATACACTCTATCAGTCACTAATCAATGTCCCAAGAGTTTGCACTAAGGTAACTTCAAAGATCCCTTGAACTCCAATGCTGTGTATTATGGAAGCTCTACTGGCTCAAATGAAAGCAAAGACTGGGTTGGGTAAGAAGCAAAATAAAACTGAAAATAATTATTCTGAGTCCTGCTCAGAGTGAGCTGATGCTAAAAGAGCACACTGACTTGGGTAGGGCAGTGCCTTTTCTCTTAGCACTGCGCACCTTGAGTTGAGTGCAGGGTTGATCACAGACAACAGTGAGAAGTGGGTTCTCTTTATTGTCTCCACTGTCCTGAAAGTCTGCAGCGCTACAAGGCAGAAGTAGAAAGGCACATGTCATCAAATAGCATGTAATACTTGTGAAATGGAAGTTAGTGTGCTAGGGCATGGAACTCGGGTACTTGAGAAAGAGCCAAGGCAAAAATAGATGTAGGCAGATGCCAATGTGTCTATTAATTCTGAGGAAATATATATTTCCTTTTAAAAGATGAACTGAACCAATGAAGTGTTTTAGTCATTGAAATAACTAGATGGGTACTTCTGAAGGAAGCCTCTGTGTCATTGAGATGATCTGTGATACTGTGAGCAGACATCACCAGCAGTTTAAACTGTAACAGCAACAAACACCAGGAATACAGATTCCCTGCCCCCAAACTGTATTCATCCATTCTTTGTAATAATTCAATCAACGAAGTTTTGTTTAACACTTAGTACTATGTAACAAATGAAAGAGTTACAAAGACAAGAAAGAAAAACAAAAGAACACTTTCAAAATAATTAAAATTTATAAAGAAATTGTGTATTAAAGTGATATTCTTCACAGTGCCCTTTTGCTGCTCTGTTTTGCTTATGTTCTCAAATATGGAGATTAAATCAGTGTGTTCAATTCATAATATTAGCATTTGTCCTAGCAAAACCCTTCCTTCTTGCATTGATTTTTGGTTTTTCTTTATTTGCAAACCACCTTTAAAACAGACAGTCATTTACATGTTTGTTGTTTTCCCTTTGTGTGCTTTTGTGAATATGCACTATTATGTGTGCATAATATATTTGTCTGTTTGCTTGGGCAAATCTTATTTGGTTTGGTTTCATTTTTTTTAAAATAAGGCTACCTCATTGCTTGGTTCACACTGGCCCGAACTCATGATTCTCTTTCATTAGCCTCCCAAATGTTGGGATTGCAGGTGTGCACACATATGTACATGTACTGTTTTGTTCACAGTACTTTTTACATTCAGTATATGTTGTTATATGTAGCAACAAGTCAGTCACTTTCTAATGACCATAAATTGCCCCTTGCTGTTCAGCCACTGCATTTTATCTGTGCATCCTCCTGGTAATGTATACCCAATTGCTTCAGCATCTTCCCCCAACATAAATAGTACTGTAGAAATATTCTTATGTGTGTCCATTTATAGACCTACAATAGAATTTCCATGAAGGTCTAAGCACACGTAGAATTTAGAGTCAATTAATAAGGATATTCCTCCTTTGTTTCCTCTGTGTGTACGCTCAGAAGGTGTGCAGGGCTCCTAACATCCCTTCCTTTTATTTCCTTGCTCCCCATTCCTTGACCCACATTTTATAATTTTAACATCAAAACTGAGCAAATTTCCTAACTTTGCTAGTCTAATAATTAGAAACTAGTAATCTCAATGCTTTTATAATTTGCATTTCAAAATTACTAGGAATTCTGGGCATGCGCATCTTAGCTTTAGAGTTTACTGATAGGTGTATTTTCTGCTCCCACCAACAAGCTTTTATTTGTTATTGGACAGTCAATGGAATAAAAATCTTTGTATTTTAGTTGTCAGCATTTCCTTTATGGAATAATCTTTAAAATTTTTGTTGGAAAGTCTTCTTTGAAATCTCCATTCACCCCAAAATATACTAACCTTTTGATCTATTAACTTTATAAACTTGAATTTCATACACACTCCATTGATTTGTGGCACTATTTTATTATATGTGAGTATACACATCTGAATCTTTCTTTTATAGCTATTATTATTTACTATTGGGTTACTTGTTTAACATTGTATTATTAGGTTATTTTTTACAAGAAATAAAACAACCCTACTAAGGTTCCTTCTCCCTCTCTTACTTAATTCTCCACCATAAAATAGAACACTATAGGCTACAAAAAGAAAACAACTATGCTAATTGTTTTCTTTATTTCAAGTTCCACCTCAGATCAGTATGCAGAACACATTTGAGTTCAAATAAATGTAGTCTCATCTGGATGTTGTTGTTCTCACCTACAAAGCAGGCATGTTTTTGGTTTATTTGTATGTTTGTTTTTGTGGGAAGTATTCTATGTGAGCATTGCCTTGGTTAGAAATCTTAAAAAATACTTTTGATAAGATGATCTGAGTTTCTTTACATTAATTAATTTCATATATTGATTCCTGAGATATGTAATAGTACCACCATGATGAACTTCAAATGTTCTTCTATTTTGTGCTAAGCAGCAACAAAAACTGAGAATTTTTACTTCTATAGACAGCAATTGTTTCTACTACACAATGTATGTGCCCCATAATTTCTACAGCTCAAGGAGGAATAATAAAAACACAACTGAACTAGAAATGTAAGACTTACTGTGCTGGCTATCAGTTCTAAAGCAGTCCTTATCAAGAAAGACCCAGCTCAGTAGTTACACAAAACACAGTGCTTGTTATTTTCTGTATTGAAGCTTATACCTATTATTTGAATTTTAAAAATCTATCTAGATGAACTGTCAGACACAATAACAGCAAAAACATCTTTATAACATAGGTATTGTTCAAATAACAGCTCCAAGCTGACCCACTGACTCCAGAGTATTCCTCCAATCTACTCTATCAGCATCTGAGAAGAAACAGACTTTCCTCCCCACAAACACATTTGTCTCTGAAAGTGAATCCCAGTTAAGGCACTGTTTCCAAAGTAAAACACCCAGACCTATGAAATTAAAATGCACTGGGCATGCAAACAGCACATTTGTACTAGGCAGTCTCCATCATCAGCACATCTTAGTTACAACAAAGGATACATTTTAATTTTACTCTGCCAAATGTGAACAATTTCTATGAAAAAGAATACAACACTTTGTTAAGGGAGAAAATAAGAGGACAAAGATTTTTACTGAAAATTTCCAGTACTACATTTGGGTGACTTTTGGTTTGGGTTGGGTTTTGGGGTTAGGTTTATTGCGGGGGAGTTCTTTGTGTAACCCTGGCTGTCCTGGAATTCACTCTGTAGACCAGAGTGGGCTCAACCTCAGATCCACCTGTCTTTGCCTCCCAAGTGTTGGGATTAAAGGCATACATCACCATGACTGGCTACTACTTGGATGATTTTTATTAATTTTCTTTTCTGCTAGTTGTTCTTTTCTTCCAAAATGCCTACAATGAGTGAAATGGAAAAAGCAAACCATTCATATTTTAAATACTATATAAATTCATATCCTACTCCATACTCTTGCCATACAGTAACAAAAGAGGGGTGCAAAAATATTGACGGAACAAAAAGAAAATCTGTAATACCAAATAGTTTTATTATAAATTACCTTGAATATAAGATTTTACAATTTAGACACTTCTTTATGGGAAAAATAAATAACATAATCTGTTACGATAAATATTTCCACCAAAAGCTGCCCGAGCCCTACCGCCATGTGGGCGGTCTCCACCAGCCACCTGAGTTCTGCCCGCCACGTGGATGGACAAAATAATACAGAGACTTGTATTAGGTACAAATGCTGCTTGGCCAATGACTAGGATTCTCATCTGCCAGCTCAGTCTTAATTATCATAAATCTATATATTTTATAAGACTTATCTTATTGGACACCTTCCATTGGCGTCCCTCCTTGTTGGTGGATCACATCGAGAATCTGGAGGAAGAGCAGAGGGGAAAAAAGGACTACTTCCTGCTTGTCCTTCCATTTGAGTCTCCCTGCCATGTCATTTCCTGCCTGGATCATCACTTATTTACTATATTTCCCAGAATCCTCTCTGATTTCTAGTTCCATCTAACTTGCTGCCAAACAGTACTTTATTCAACAATCAATAAGATGAACATAGACAGAAGTACATTCCCCATCAATAATCACATAAAAAGACTGAATTTTTTAATTTAAATTAGAAACAATCTTATTTTATATATCAATCCCCATTCCATCTCCCTCCCATCCTCTTATTCTCCACACCAACCCTCATCCCATCTCCCTTCTGCTCCATAGAAAGGGTGAGGCCTTCCATGGGGTATCATCAATGTCTATCACAACATTTGGGGCAGGGCCTAGGCCCTCCCCCATGTGTCTAGGCTGAGAGAGTACCTCTATGGGGAATGCGCTCCCAATGTCCATTGGTTCACTATCGATAAATACTGTTTCACTACCAGAGACCCCATAGACTGCCCAGGTCTCTTAACTGACACCCACATTCAGGGGGCCTGGATCCTTCCTATGCTGGTTTCCCAGCTGTCAGTCTGGGGTCCATGAGCTTCTCCTTGTTCAGGTCAGCTGTTTCTGTGGGTTTCCTCAATCTGATCTTGACCCCTTTGCTCATCACTCCTCCCTCTCTACATCTGGATTCCAGGAATTCAGCTCAGTGCTTAACTGTGGGTCTCTGCTTCTGCTTCCATCAGCTACCAGATGAAGGCTCTAGGATGGCATATAAGGTAGTCATCAATCTCATTATAGGGGAAGGGCATTTAAGATAGCCTCTCCACTATTGCTTAGATTCTTAGGTGAGGTCATTCTTGTAGATCTCTGGACATTTCCCTAGTGCCAGATTTCTTTTTAAACCTATATCTCTTTTCTTGCTCTCCCCTAGTCTTCCCCTGACTCAATCTTTCTGCTCCCTCATGTCTACCTCCCCTCCCCTTCTCCCATTTTTTTCTCCTAGCTCCTCCTAACCCTGTCCCCAGTTTTCTCAGGAGATATTGTCCATTTTTCCTTCTCCGGGGGACCATGTATGTCTCTCTTAGGGTCCTCCTTGTTTCCTAGCTTCTCTGGTGATGTGGATTGTAGGCTGATAATCCTTTGCTCTATGAAAATACTGAATTTTTAAACTAACATATTAGACACAGGATTTCAACTTTAAGAGTCAATGTATTTATCATAAAATATCATGGTGATAGTGGCATAACATATTCATTATAAATCTTTTATTATTTCATTGTTTCTTTTGACTGTTAATATATGTGTTTTCAATTCCAAATAAGTCTTGCAAGTCTCCCATGCTAAGTTTCTGTTAAAAACATTTAATGTGCAGCTCTCATCAACACCTCTGGAAGGACAATGGAATACAGGATATGAAATCCCTGAAGAGATCATGGAACTCAGCTGTCTCCAGCTAGCTTTCTAAAACCTAGTCAGACCACAGTGGGATGGACCTTCCTGTATCAGTTAACAATCAAGATAATTATGGATGATTGATAGCTTGGTGTTTTGTGGAACTCCTATCAGTGAAAGCAGGGGCTACTCTGACTATTTCGTCTGCTCTTTGGACTCTTTTCCTCCTGTTGGGTTGTCTTGTCCAGCCTCAATAGAAGGGCTTTTGTCTTGTCTTACTGTATCTTGCTTTGTCATATTTGGTGGTTGTCTCTTTCTCTCTTCTGAAGGGAAATGGAAGGCGGTTGGATCTGGGAGAGATGAGATGAGAGGCTGGAAGAAATGGAAGGAGGACAAACTGTGGTTGGGATATACAGTGTGAGAGAAGAATTTATTTTCAATTTTTTTAAAAGACAATAAGGACATGTTCATAGACCATTTAATCTAGGCAATTCCTCTTAGATGGCTCTAGGCTGTGTCAAGTTGACAGTTAAAGCTAACTAGGACACTAATAAATTCCTATTAAGTGCTCACTATGTGCTAAGCCCTGTTCTAATTGCATTATATGTATTAGTTCATTTAATCCATTTAGCAAAACCAATAAACACTACTATAATTCCTATTTTATAGGCAAGTCTTACCTAAGGTGATATGCCTCGTTAATAGTAGCAACAAAACCTGTTTCACTACCTCTCCAGGGGTTTCAGAGCCTACATTCCATTATCTTCCAGGGGTATGGATGGGAGCAGCATGTTAAGTGTTCTAATACAAATGACTAGCTTGGAAAATATTTGGAATCTAATATACCCTAAAAAGACAGTTGCTCTGTGTAATCTTACACAGAGTATGTACAAAACAAAGCAGTATGTTTTGTACATACTGCTATCTTCCTGATACTCTTGGCAGCAAAATCATTTCTCATACCTAAATAAATGTATGTAAGGATATGTATTATGTGAACTTGACAGTTGTTCCTACCTGAGCTATGCTAAAAAGAAATGACACTCAGACTATCCACATGAAACCCATCAGACCTGTGGATGTTAACTTTATTTTTTAAAAACGGGGTGCAGTTCTTTTAGAGGTAATTACATAAAGGATTTACAATGAGATCATCCAGAGTTATAAGAACGTGCCCTAAATCCAATGGCAAAAGAATTTATAATGGACACAAAGGAGAAAAATAGAATAGGAGGAACCAATGTGACACAGAAGTAAAGATTGGACTAATAGTAGTGGAGCAACAAGCTAAGGTACACCAGGAGTCACCAGAAACTGTGACGGGAAAGAAACCGGATTTTCTCTACAGCCTTGTAATGAAGCCTAACCCTGTTGATACCTTAATTTCAGATTTCTAGCCTCCAGAACTATGAAATTATACTTTTCTATTACTTTACAAAATCACATTTGTGGTAATTTACTATAGCATATAATGAAAATTAACATCCTGTCTGTCTATCTGTAATAAACTAGGAGCTCCGTGAGGAATTGTGTGTTATGTGCTTTGTAAAATCACATTGTGGTAATTTACTATAGCATCTAATGAAAATTAACATCCTGTCTGTCTGTCTATCTGTAATAAACCAGGAGCTCCTTGAGGAATTGTGTGTTATGTGCTTTGTGCCCTTCCCTCTGTCAAACTAGAGTAATACCTAAGAATATGTAGATTAAATAAGAATAATATCCAGAAATGATAATGCTGCTTTACAACATGGAATCTTTATTGTGGCACATTTCTGTAATCCAAGTGCTACAGGGCTGTGGAAGAAGAATTACAAGTTCAAAGTCAGCCTCGGCTACATAGTATGTTTACGAACAGCCTGGGATCCACAGTGAGATGGTTCCCCCCAAAACCAAGAGCTGAAAGTACAGTGGTAGAGTACTTTCCTAGCATATGCTAGGTTCTTTTACCAGTCGCCCTATTGTTCAGTGATGTGCCTGCTACCCAAATGCTTTCTTATATGAATACATGTATGCCTCTTAACTAAAACATCTATATTGCCTTGTTGAAGGGGCTCAGTGCTTTCAAAGTAACTCCAATGTCCTTCTTAGCCAATAGAGGTAAAGTTACCTCCCTGTTTTTCATCTTCTAGTCATGTTTTCTTCTATCTGTATTTACCAAGAGGAGAGCCCAATGTGTTCAGTTACATAATCAAGAACAAAAAACATAAGTCCTGCCCACATGTCATGTCAAGTTATTTACTATATTTATATTATTATGTAATTTAATACTGTAAGAGTAGCAATACAGGATTTATTATACATTACAAAGAAGCACAAATAACTCAGACTTAATGGTAGTAGAATTTGGGAACAAGTCAAATATTTTCTTTGATATCATTATAAAACAAGTCAGTAAAAATAAATAAAATCTGCAATAGAGAATTATTATATTCTCATTTTTAAAAGTTTCATCATCATAATACATACTTTTTATAAGATGCTTATATTTATTTGGCATTGTGATATATGCATTTTTGCAAACTACCTTTTGCAACCTAAAATTTTATTAAAACAATTATATGCTAACTATTGATATGATGGATAAAAAATAGAACTCACAAAATTTGTATATTTTATATGTGGTTATATGTCTATTCACACATTTATATTATATAATATCCTAGTATTTCATCAGTTTTACAAATGGAGAATTAGACTTCAGGGCACAAATATCAGGTCTAAAACCACACAGCAGATAAGAGGCAGTTCTGAATCAAGGTGAAATTTGGTTTGGTTTGGTTTGGTTTTGTGGTGTGTGTGTGTGTGTGTGTGTGTGTGTGTGTGTGTGCGCGTGCGCGCGTGCGTGCGTGCGTGCACATGCCATGTGTGTATTCATGTGGCTATGCATACATGTATATATAAGTGTGTATGTTCTCATATGTGCACGGGCATGGAGACCAAACATTGAAGTTTACTGTTCTCTGCCCACCTTGTTTTTTGAGACAGGTCTCTCACTGATCCTGAAGTTCATCAATTGGAGTAGGCTGCCCAGCCAATGAGCTATCAAGATCTGCTTGTCCCCAACCCCCCAGCACTGGTGTTACAGACATGTACTGGCACACCCAGCTTTATACATGGTGCTGGGATCTGAACTCAGGTTTGTGTGTTCAGATACTAAACCAACAGATTTCTCCCCAGACTCTAGTCTCAAAAGCATCACCATTTATCAGCAGACCTTGAAAAGTAGGTGGAGCATAGGATAGTACCAACATAAGTGGAAAAGGTACCTGGTATTCAGTGCTTTTTTGACACAATTGCATTTTATTTATTTATTTATTTATTTATTTATTTATTTATTTTTGGTTTTTTGAGACAGGGTTTCTCTGTGTAGCTTTGGAGCCTATCCTGGCACTTGCTCTGGAGACCAGGCTGTCCTCAAACTCACAGAGATCCGCCTGCCTCTGCCTCCCGAGTGCTGGGATTAAAGGCGTGCGCCACCAACACCCAGCCACAATTGCATTTTTACTAACTAGCACCTTGTTCTATTACTGAAAATAACCACTTTAGTAACTTCAGCTTTTGTTCAGTTAATCCAAAAGTCTCCTTTACATGGCTATTCTGAGAAACATATAGTAACAAAACACATAGCAACTTTAAGATTCTTCTCAATTCATTGAAAGCATCATAAAAGTTTTGAAAATTGCAAGGCATTAAAAAGCTGTGGTTTGTAATAATCCTATTATTGTTGTTTCTTCTTTCAAAATCTGTCTTTGCAAATCTGATTTCTTGCTAAGGTTTATTTTTAATGCCAAGGTCAATACAATTGTATTTTATTATAGTATATTCTTGATAACTTTATGATATTTGCAGAATGGTTAAAAACATGAAGTCACCAGACATACAGGTTCCCAACTGAGGCTAAACCAAGGGATGGTCTTCTTTGTTAAAATGTAAACAATTGTTTTGTTCTTGACCTATTTAGTTTTACATCTCTACATTGGTGATTTTGCTGTTTAAAATGGATCATAAGCATAGTACATAGTTGTTATCTGGTTTTCTTAAGATCCAGGAGGCTGTGATGAGCCTTATGGAGAAGATACACTTGTCAGATAAATTCCCTCTAGACATCACTGGAGTGAAGCTGACAGTGACTGCAATGGTAAGGAATTAATAACACATTCAGGAAAAAAGGAAGAATCTTTCTGAACTGTACCTGAATGTGCTGGAATAAATTCCATAATACCTGAGGAAGCTATAAAATGTTTGAAAAAGTTGGTGTATTTATGTATTCATCTGTTTTATAAAAGTGTATCAAACAGCATTGTGCTAATACTTAAAAGTCAAAAACATTTATAGTCACATTATATATACCACTCAGCATTGGGAAAATACTACACTACTCTCAACAGCTATTTATTATAAAAAAGGTATATGATTGGTTATTTAATTAAATTTGATGTATTATTGTTTGTTAAATCATATGTGATTAAGTAGAAACACATAGAAAAAAGGTTAAGTGTTAATCCATTGATAAGAATGTGACCAGAAATTCACAAAAATGTAACGTTTTTTCCTCCCCTGGAGTAATGATGTGGTGTTCACACCTACTACACTCTAACAGTTCATGAGAAAAGAAGCCTAAAACAGCAGGAAAAGAAATCCTTTCTTGCTGATACCATCTTTCAAATATTCTTCCTATTTTCTAAGGGAACATTAACAACCGACAACAGAAATGTCAAAAGTTTTCAAAACATAAGAAAGCCAACTAATACTAATCTAGAATAAAAAGGGACATTATAATTAAAACTTTTCAAATTCCAAGAAACTGTGTAAAACACTTACTGAAAGACTAAAACTTGAAAAACATTTTGCTAGCTGAGCTTAAGGTATGCCATTCAGAAAGTTTTGAGACATGTTTTCATTCTGTCATAAAAGGCACTTACTGCTATAAATCATGTTAGTAACTTCAACAGTACAATGTCAACTGTTTCTCTCAACTCAAAAATAAAGATTAACTAAAATCTGCTAAGCTATATTTCAAAAAAGGAGGCTTTACTCTTCCACAATAATTTCACATTCATTACACCTTCAAAATACCTGGTTCATTACTCAGAAAATTCACAATAAGCCATTTTCTAATTCATGTCTGATTACATTCCATCTCAAACCCCACCCCAATCACACTGCTCTACCTACTGCCTCTATAATTGATTATGTTGGTTCTTACCCCCACTTTTTTCTCATACTATGTCCCTCATGTCCTAGCTTGCTTTCTATTGATGTGGTAAAACACTGATCAAAACTACCTTGGCAAAGAAAGGGTTTATTTAGCTTACACCTAACACTCCTTCATTGATGGAAGCTAAGGCAGGAACTCAAGACAGAAACCTGGAGTCATGAATTGAATTGAAGCACAGAGCCAAAAAGAGGTTATGCTTATTGACTTTTGTTCCTGTCTTGCTCAATTTATTTTAATATATATCCCAGAACCACCTGTCCAAGGATAGGAATAAGCAGGGAACTGTCCTATTTATGATTAATCAAGGAAATGGCAGCACAGACTTGCCTCCAATCTGATGGCTGCCTTTTCTCAACTGATGTTCCCTTTCCCCAGGTAACACTAGCATGTGTCAAGCTGTCAAAAAACTAACATGGGGTGTGGGGTAGGGGAGTCAGTGGGCGGCATGGGAGGGTGGGAGGGAGAGGGAACTGGGATTGATATGTAAAATAAGATTGTTTCTAAATTAAATAAAAAAAATAAGGAAAAAAAACTAGCCAGCACACTTAACAGGGAATAAATCCCCTAGCCTCTCATTTCAAATAACTATCCATATTCAAGTTATATAAATTATTCAGGCATTTAGTTACTGTCTATAACACAAAAGCTCCAAGAATATAACAACAAACTTATTCCCTTACATTCAAATGGGGAGTAATACAGAATTAATGAATAAGCAGATAAATAAAAATTTGGAGAGAAATAAACATAGGAGTAGAAAATGCTGAGGTCAGAATGAGGACTGGTATTTTACACACATGACCAAGACAATCCTGTATAACATTGGGGCAAAGAAGGAATTAGAACCTTGCCACACAGGAATCTCAATGAAGAAATTTCAAGAACAAGAAGGAACTAATGAAACACTTTATATAAATTCAAATTCTGTCTTTTCAAAGCAGTACAAGGACGCCAGTGAGAATAAGAACAGTCAGAGACAGGTCAGAATCGGGAGAGGGGGAGTCTGTGGAGGGAGAAGTAAGAGGCAAATGATCAACCACTGTAATCTATTTTTAAAACTGTGGTTTTGATCTGGGTAGATTTTGAACTGAAAAGTCACATTGTTTACATTAGCATAAAAATTTTGAGTTTATACGACAATTGGAATATTATTTTACACTTAACTAAAATTATACACAATGAATATAAATAAAATAATGACTGAAAAACAAAGACTGCTACATACCACGGGAACTGCTACAACTATTATATTATTACTACAATTATATGGGTGCATTTCTGATATATCATCTTCTAGTTTTATATTTCAATGTCAAGATAACGTTAGCTCAACTTAGATTTTGGAGACATCACTGAATATTTTCTCCAAATTAATTTTCAATACTAAATCTGAGTCCTCTTTCTTATTCATGAGAATGTTAATTATTCTACCTACCCATGAAGCTAAGACTACTTCTGCTTATCAAAAGATACCAGCAATATGCAAGTCACAGACTAGAATTATTCACTGCATATGTTTATGACAGTAGACTGCCACCCAGAACAAATAAGAAATCTTTAAAAATTATCCAAGAGGGAAATAATACGACTACCATCCAATCACCAAAACAAAACCAGATAGGGGATTTGACAGACACCTTACAAATGGGATCTGTGAAAAGATGATCGCCACTAATAACCAAGAGAGATCAACCATAATGAATGCAAATGTAGTGTGGAGAGCTGGATTGGATTAAAAACAGCAGCAGCAACAAAAGAACATTAATGTGAAAAGTCTAATCTAATCTGTACATTAGTTAATAGCATTTTAATGTTAATTTATTGGTTTTGATCAGATATTAGCATTAGGGGAAGCTATGTGATGAGAACTTAACTGTAAATCCAAAATTACATTAAAAATTTAAAAAAATCATAAAAACATAATGAGATACCTTTACATACACACTAGAAATAATGTTGAAAGATGTGTGGAACAATCAAAATTCTCAGATGTTATTAAGAATGTAAATGGGGAGAGCTACTTTGGAAAAATAGTTCTACAGTTTCTTTTTTTTTTTAATTTTTAAAATTTAAATTAGAAACAAGATTGTTTTACATGTCAATCCCCATTCCCTTTCCCTGCCCTCCTCCCCTGGCTCCCACTAACACCCTACCTATCCAATACCATTTCTGCTCCCCAGGGACAGTGATGCCTTCCATGGGAGGTCTTAAGACTCTGTCATATCTTTTGGGACAGGGCCTAGGCCCTCCCCCATGTGTCTAGGCTGAGGGAGTATCCCTCTATGTGAAATGGGCTCCCAAAGTCCATTCCTATGCTAGGGATAAGTACTGATCTATTACAATAGGCCCATAGATTTCTGAGGCCTCCTCACTGACACCCACATTTATGGGGTCTGGATCACTTCCATGCTGGTTTCCCAGTGATCAGTCTGGGGGCCAAGAGTTCCCCTTGTTCAAGTCAGCTGTTTCTGTGTGTTTTACCAGCCTGGTCTGGACCCCTTTGCACATGACTCCTCCTTCTCTGTAACTGGATTCCAGTTCAGTTCAGTGTTTAGCTGTGGGTGTCTGCTTCTACTTCCATCAGCTTTGGGATGAAGGCTCTAGGATGGCATATAAGTCAGTCACCAATCTCTTTATCAGGGGAGGACATTTAAGGTAGCCTCTCCACTGTTGCTTAGATAGTTAGGTGGTGTCATCCTTGTGGATCTCTGGACATTTCCCTACTGCCAGATTTCTCTTTAAACCTATACTGGCTCCCTCTCTGATGGTATCTCTCATTTTGCTCTCCTCTATTCTTCCCCCTACACATCCTTCCTGCTTCCTTATGTCCTCCTCACCCCTCCTCTTCTCCCCTTCTCATTCAACTAGCTCCCTCTCCCTTCCTGCTGTTTGGGGGATGATATGATAGTTTACATAAGTGACCCGAAAAACTCTACCAGGGAACTCCTACAACTGGTAAACACATTCAGCAAAGTGGCAGGATACAAGATTAATTAAAAAAAATCAGTAGCCCTACTATATACAGATGATAAGAGGGCTGAGAAAGAAATCAAAGAAACATCATCCTTTACAATAGCCACAAACAACATAAAATATCTTGGGGTAACACTAACCAAACAAGTGATAGACCTATATAACAAGAACTTTGAGTCTTTATAGAGAGAAATTAAAGAAAATATCAGAAAATGGAAAGATCTCCCAAGCTCTTAGATAGGTAGGACCAACATAGTAAAAATGGCAATCTTGCCAAAAGTAATCTACAGATTCAAAGCAATCCCCATCAAAATACTGGCACAATTCTTCACAGACCTTGAAAGAACAATACTCAACTTTATATGGAGAAACAAAAGACCCAGGATAGCCAAAACACTGTACAATAAAGGAACTTCTGGGGGCATCTCCATCTCTGACTTCAAGCTTATTATAGAGCTGGAGTCCTGAAAACAGCTTGGTATTGGCACAAAAGTAGACAAATAGACCAATGGAATCAAATTGAAAACCCTGATAATAACCCACACACCAACAAACGCCTAATTTTTGACAAAGAAGCTAAAGATATACAATGGAATAAAGAAAGCATCTTCAACAAATGGTGTTGGCATAACTGGATGCTGGCATGTAGAAGTTTTGTCATGCACAAAACTTAAGTCCAAATGGATCAAAGACCTCAACATAAATCCAGTCACACTGAACCTCTTAGAAGAAAAAGTGGCAAGTACCCTTGAACGAATTGGTACAGGAGACAGCTTCTTGAACATGACACATATAGCACAGACACTGAGATCAACAATTAATAAATCGGACCTCCTGAAACTAAGAAGCTTCTGTAAGGCAAAGGACACAGTCAGCAAGACAAAACGGCAACCTACGGAATGGGAAAAAATATTCACCAACCCCATATCCGACAGAAGGCTGATCTCCAAATTTTACAAAGAACTCAAGAAGCTAGTTTCCAAAAACACCTAATAATCCAATTAAAAAGCAGGGTACAGAACTAAATAGAGAATTCTCAACAAGGAATCTAAAATGGTTGAAAGACACATAAGAAAGTGCTCAATATTCTTAGCCATCAGGGAAATGCAAATTAAAACAACTTTGAGATACCATCTTACTCCAGTCAGAATGGCTAAAATCAAAAACACCATTGATAACTTATGCTGGAGAGGATGTGGAGAAAGGGGAACACTCCTCCACTGCTGGTGGGAGTGCAAACTTGTACAGCCACTTTGGAAATCAGTATGGTGACTCCTCAGGAAAACGGGAATCAGTCTACCACAAGCAATTCCACTCTTAAGCATATACCCAAAAGAAGCACATTCATACAACAAGGTCATCTGTTCAACAATGTTCATAGCAGCATTATTTGTAATAGCCAGCACCTGGAAGCAACCTAGATACCCCTCAACTGAAGAATGGATACCGAAAATGTGGTACATTTACACAATGGAGTACTACTCAGCTGAAAAAAAAAAAAAACAATGTAATATTGAAATTCCCAGGCAAATGGATGGAACTAGAAGAAACCATCATAAGCGAGATAACCCAATCACAAAAAGACAAACATGGTATACACTCACTCATATATGGACTTTAGACATAGAGCAAAGGATTACCAACCTATAATCCACACCACCAGAGATGCTAGGCAACAAGGAGGACTCTAAAAGAGACATACATGGTCCCTCAGAGAAGGGGAAAGGGACAAGATCTCCTGAGTTCCACAGTTTCTTTTTTGTTGTTGTTGTTTTGTTTTGTTTTGATAATATTTATTTATTTATTTATTTATTTTATTAGTTCAAATTAGGAACAATCTTGCTTCAGATGTCAATCCCTTCTCCCTCTCCCTCTCCTCCCCCCCAACATCCCACCTGCCCCTAGCCATTCCCCCTCCACTCCCAAGGCAGGGTAAGGCCCTCAAAAGGGGCTCCCCAAATTCTACCACATCCATCCTGAGCCAGGCCTAGGCCCTTCCCCATGTATCCAGGTCAAGAGAGCATCCCTTCATATGGAATGGGCTCTCAAAATCCCTTCTTTTTTTTTTTTTTTAAGACCTTACAAATTTAATACAGTGCGCTACCCCTGTACAAATGGGAAAAAATTAAGTTCAACATTTCTATAACAATATGGCTGTTAATTTTTGTACAATGCCAACTGAACACGGTAAACTGGATACTTTTTTACCAAAGTTGACAGCACAGCTAAAGTTTCCAAAAATTCAAATTATATATATATATATATATATATATATATATATATATATATATATATCTAATATATGGCAGTATGTTATGCATCAATAGCAGCAACAGCTTTTCCAGGTTCTGCAGTCATTTAAACAAAATTGTAGAGACATCCAGCACTCTCCATTAAAAAAAAAAAAAAAGTAAAAAACAAAATCCCAGAAAAACAGCACAGTTCTGTTACCCTTGAGGTACCTGGCACCATTTTTTTTTTAAATTAGCTTCTCAATACTCTCTGCTTTTTTGCTCAGCAACTAAACGTTATTATTGGTTTATATGGCATTTAATTGAACTATGTAAGTACAATCATCAATGTACTGACACAAAACACTTGAGGAAAAAAATGGCTGATCCGTGGTAGGTATACTGCTCAACCTAGGGAAACAGAAGCATGTGCAACCCTGCAAGAGTAGCTGACTTTCAGAGTGCTGCTGCATGATGCAGGTGTCAGTCATCTCAGCACTCTGAGGCCAACAGAATATCATTTAACCCAAATCAGTTCAATGTGATTGGGAACTTCTGTCTAAAAACAAAACAAAACAAAAAAACCTTAGGGAGACCTCACCCTTTCTTACCCCTCTTCCTGCCCGACTCCTGCCCAACTCCCGCCATCACCCCTGGATCTCTCTCTCTGAGCCTGAGCCTGGCATAGAGTGGACCTGCCCAGACAGGGGGGATCTCCGAAAACACCTCACTCTTCCTTCCCCCTGCACCGCCCCGACCCCTGCAGAGTGAGGAGACTACCAGGAGAGGCAAGACATCCAGAGCTGCAGACACTGAAGTCTTGGCCCACACACTCCACTGTGTGACAAAAGGAGATAGAGAGACGCCACCTGCAACCACTGGAAGAAGAGATGGGAAGAAAACAGAATAAGAACACACTCAACAACAGAAAGACCAATATGACACCACCAGATCCAGGGACTCCCCACTAGCAAGACCTGAAAAGCACAATACAGAGGAAGAAGAAGAGACAGACCTAAAAATCTACTTTATGAAGATGTTCCAGACCCTTAAAGAGGAAACAAGAAAATCTCTTAAATAAATAGAAGAAAAAACAAAAAATTCAAGAAATAAGTAATTCTCATAAAGAATCTAAAGAAAGCTAAGAAAAAACAACCAAACAAGAGAAGAAAGCACTCGAAACAGTTCAAGGCATGAAAGCTGAAATAGGAACAATAAAGAAAACACAAAATGAGGGGATGCTGGAAATAGAAAGGGTGGATAAACGATCAGGAACTAAGAATGTCAGTATAACCAATAGAATACAAGAGATGAAAGAGACAATCTCAGTTGTTGGAGACTCTCTAGAGGATATACAGTCATCGACCAAAAAAATCTCAAGTCCAACAAATCCCTAACACAAAATATTCAGGAAATATGGGACACCAGGAAAAGGCCTAACCTAAGAATAATAGATATAGAAGGCGAAGAAATACAGCTCAAAGGTACAGAAAACTTATTCAACAAAATCATAGAAGAAAACATTCCCAACCTACAGAAGGATATGAAAGTACAAGAAGCTTACAGAACACCAAACAGACTGGACCACAAAAAGAAGTCCTCTTGCCACATAATAATCAAAATACCAAACTTACAGAATAAAGAGAAAATATTAAGAGCAGCAAATGAAAAAGACCAAGTAACATATAAAGGCAGACCTATCAGAATCACACCCGACTTCTCAATGGAAACTTTGAAAGCCAGAAGGTCTGGATAGATGTCCTACAAACAGTAAGGGAACATGGATGCCAACCCAGACTACTGTACCCAGCAAAACTTACAATCACTATAGATGGAGAAAACAACATATTCCATGACAAAACCAGATTCAAACAATACATATCCACAAATCCATCCTTACAGAAAGTTCTGGAAGGAAAACTCCAACCCAACGAAGATAACTACAATCACAAAAACATAGGCAATAGATATTCAACTTTAGCAAACAAGAAAAGAAACAGGAAAGTGAAATCCACACACAATGATACCACCAACAATAAATCCAAAACAAACAAGCACCACAAATCAATGGACATTAATATCCCTCAATTCAATGGTCTTAACCTGCCTATAAAAAGATACAGGCTAACAGATTGGATACAAAGAATACATCCTTCTGCTGTATACAAGAAACACACCACAACTTCAAAGACAGGTGTTACCTCAGAGTAAAGGGTTGGGAAAAGATTTTCCAATCAAATGGATCCAAGAAACAAGCTGATGTAGCACTCTTAATATCTAACAAATTAGACTTCAAACTAAAATCAATCAAAAGAGATGAAGAATGGCATTTCATACTTATCACAGGAAAAGTCCATCAAGATTAAGTCTCAATCCTGAAAATCTATGCCCCAAATATGAAGGCATCCACATTTGTAAAAGAAACAATACTAAAGCTCAAACCACACATAAAACCCACAACTTATAGTAGGAGAATTCAACACCCCCATTCACTGCTAGACAAGACCACCAGACAGAAATTTAACGACGAAACAAAGGATCTAACAGAAGTTATGACTCAACTGGGATTAACAGACATCTATAGAATATTCCATCCAAACAAAAGAATACACCTTCTCAGTACCACATGGAACCTTCTCTAAAATTGACCACATACTTGGCAACATAGAAAACCTCCACAGTTACAAAAAAATTGAAATAATCCCCTGTATCTTATCAGACCACCATGCTTTAAAGCTAGAATTCAACAGCAATAAAAATTGCAGAAACCTACAAACTCATGGATGTAACAATAAGTCTTCACTCCATCCACCAGAGCCCTGCTGCCATGTGGACGCTTTCTGCCAGGCCTCCCAAGTTCTGCCCACTGCCATGTTAAGGTGCCAAGTAACACACAGAGACTTATATAAGGTACAAGTGCTGCTTGGCCAAAGACTAGGATTTCTCATCTGCTAGCTCAGTCTTAATCATCATAAATCTATATATTTTATAAGACTTATCTCATGGAGGATGCCTTCCACTGCTGTCCTCATCCCAGGATGACATGGCGGCTCAGAGGGGAAAGCAGGAGGAAGAGTGAAAGAGATGACTTTCTTCTTGCCCTTGCATATATACTGTCTGCCTGTTATGTCACTTCCTGCCTGGATCTTTTACTACATTTCCCAGAATCCTCCTTGACTCCTAGTCCCATCTAAATTGCTGCCTCATTGGTCAAACAGTACTGTATTTGTCATCCAATAAGACAAACACATACACAGAAGCACTTCCCCTATCACATGGAAATTAAATAACACCCAATTGCACCATTCCTGGGATGAGGAAGAAATAAAAAAGGAAATTAAAGACTTCCTAGAATTTAATGAGAATGTAGAGACAACATACCCAAACTTATGGGACACTTTGAAAGCAGTATTAAGAGGAAATTTCATAGCACTAAGTGCCCACATGAAGAAACTGGAGAACAGAACAACTGAAAGCTTTAGAACAAAAAGAAGCAAACTCCCCACAGAGGACTAGATACCAGGAAATAATCAAACTGAGGGCTGAAATCAATAAAGTAGAAACTAGGAAAACATTACAAAGAATCAATGAGTTGGTTCTTTGAGAATATCAACAAGATAGACAAACCTCTATCCAAACTAAAAAAAAGGCACAGAGAGAGCATGCTAATTAACAAAATCAGAAATGAAAAGGGGGATATAACAACAGACACTGAGGAATTCCAGAGAATCATCAGGTCATTCTTTGAAAACCTGTACTCCACAAAATTCAAAAATGTAAAGGAAATTGACAATTTTCTGGATAGATATCACGTACCAAATTTAAACCAAGAACAGATAAGCAGTATAAATCTACCGATAACCCCTAATGAAATAGAAGCAGTCATCAAAAGCCACCCAACCAAAAAAAGCCCAGGGCCAGATAGCTTCACTGCAGAATTCTACCAGAAATTTAAACAAGAGCTAATACCAGTATTCCTCAAATTGTTCCACACAACAGAAGAGGGAACATTGCCAAACTCTTTCTACGAGGCTACAATCACTTTGATACCCAAGTCACACAAAGATACAACTAAAAAAGAGAACTACAGATCAATATCCCTCATGAATATCGATGCTAAAATACTCAATAAAATATTGGCGAACCGAATCCAAGAACACATCAGAAAAATCATCCACCACGATCAAGTAGGCTTCATCCCAGGGATGCAAGGATGGTTCAACATATGAAAATCCATCAATGTAATCCACCATATAAACAAACTGAAAAAGAAAAACCACATGATCATCTCAATAGATGCTGAAAAAGCCTTTGGCAAAATCCAACATGATATCCCTTCATGATAAAGATCTTGGAGAGAACTGGAATTACAGGAACATATCTAAACATGATAAAAGCAATATAAACCAAACCAACAGTCAACATCAAACTAAATGGAGAGAAACTCAAAGTGATTCCTCTAAAATCAGGAACAAGACAAGGCTGTCCACTCTCTCCATATCTCTTCAATATTGTACATGATGTTCTAGCTAGAGCAATAAGATAAGAAAAGGAGACCAAGGGGATACAAATTGGAAAGGAAGAAGTCAAATTTCACTGTTTACAGATGATATGATAGTCTACATAAGTGATCTGAAAAACTCTACCAGGGAACTCCTACAGCTGATAAACACTTTCAGCAAAGTAGCAGGATACAACATTAACTAAAAACAGTAGCCCTACTATATATAGATGATAAATACAATGAGAAAGAAATCAGAGAAACATCACCCTTTACAATATCCACAAACAACTTAAAATATCTTGGAGTAACACTAACCAAACAAGTAAAAAACCTATACCATCAGAACTTTGAGTCTTTAAAAAAATCAAAGAAGACACCAGAAAATGGAAAGATCGCCCATGCTCTTAGATGGGTAGGATCCACACAGCAAAAATGGCAATCTTGCCAAAAGCAATCTACAGATTCAACACAATACCCATCAAAATCCCAACACAGTTCTTTGCATACCTTGAAAGAACAATACTTAGCTTCATATGGAAAAACAAAAAACCAAGGATAGCTGAAACAACCCTGTACAATAAAGGAACTTCTGGAGGCATCACCATCCCTGACTTCAAGTTCTATTATAGAGCTATAGTCCTTAAAACAGTTTGGTATTGGCACAAAAATAGACAGATAGACCAAAGAAATTGAATTGAAAATCCTGATATTAACCCACACATGTATGAACACCTGGTTTTTGACAAAGAAGCTAAAGATATACAATGGAATAAAGAAAGCATCTTCAACAAATGGTGCCGGCAGAACTGGATTTGGATATGTAGATGATTGCAGATAGATCCACATCTATCACCATGCACAAAACTTAAGTCCAAATGGACCAAAGATCTCAACATAAATCCAACTACACTGAACCTTCTAGAAGAGAAAGTGGAAGATACTCCTAGAAGAGAAGGTAGGTGGCACCCTTGAACAAATTGGTACAGGAGACAGCTTTCTGAACATAACACCAGTAGCTCAAACATTGAGATCAACAATTCACAAATGGGACCTCCTGAAACTGAAAAGCTTCTGTAAAGCAAAGGATACAGTCAGCAAGACAAAACGCCAGCCCACAGAATGGGAAAAGATATTCACCAACCACAATCTGACAGAGGACTGATCACCAAAATTTACAATGAACTAAAGAAGATAACCACCAAAACACCAAACAATGCAATTAAAAGATGGAGTGCAGAACTAAATAAAGAATTCTCAACAGAGGAATCCAAAATGGTTGAAAGACACTTGAGAAAGTGCTCAACATTCTTAGCCATCAGAGAAATGCAACTCAAAACCACTCGGAGATACCATCTTACTCCTGTCAGAATGGCTAAAATCAATAACACCAATGACAGTCTATACTGGAGAGGATATGGGGAAAAAGGAACACTCCTCCATTGCTGGTGGGAGTGCAAACTTGTAAGAGCACTTTGGAAATCAGTATGGCAGTTGCTCAGGAAAATGGGAATCAGTCTACCTCAAGATCCAGAAATTCCTCTCTTGGGCATATACCTAAATAATGCATGTTCATACAATAAGGACATATGTTCAACACAACTCTGAAGACCAGTGTTATTTGTAATAGCCAGAACCTGGAAGCAACCTAGATGCCCCTAAACCTAAGAATGGGTACAGAAAATGTGGTACATTTACACAATGGAGTACTACTCAGTGGAAAAAAGCAATGGAATCTTGAAATTCACGGGCAAATGTATAGCACTAGAAAAAAAACATCCTGAGTGAGGTAACCCAGTCACAAAAAGGCAAACATGGTATGTACTCACTCATATACAAATTTTAGATATAGAGCCAAGGATTACCAGCGTGCAATCCTCCTCATCAAGGGTACTAGGAAAGAAAGAGAAAATTGCATGGATCCTGGAGAATGGGAAGTGGCAGGGTCTCCTGAGCTAATTGGGAGCCTCATCCAGTGGCTGATGGAAGCAGAGGCAGACACCCACAGCTATACACTGAATTGAACTCTGGAACCCAGTAGCAGAGAGGGAGGAATGAAGATCAAAGGAGTCGGTACCAGGATGGTGAAACCCACAGAAACAGTGGACTTGAACAAGGGGGAGCACATGGAACCCACGTGGCTGTCTAGGAGGCCAGTACAGGACTGATCCAGACCCCTGAACGTGGATGTCAATGTGGAGGCCTTGGCACTCTATGGATCATCTATGGTAGTGGATCAGTATTTTTCCCTGATGTAAGAAGGGACTTTGAGAGTCCATCCCACATGAAGAGATGCACCCCTGGCAGGGACACATGGTGGGGGCCCAGACCCGGCCCAGGATGATGTGGTGGACTTTGGGGAGGCCCCGTGGAGGGCCCTTCCCTCCCTGGGTAGGGGAGGGGGAGTGGGAGGGGGTGAGCGGCTGGTGGGTGTTTGGAGGGGAGGGAGGGAGAGTGAGAAAGGATTGACATGTGAAGCAAGCTTGTTTCTAATTTGAACTAATAAAAAAACCCTTAGGGAATGGTCACAGGAACTTTATTCATCATAGCAAAGACCCTAAGTGACTCATATGTCCATCAACAAGACTGTGGATTATTTTAACTACTGTGATTTTTTCATGTATTAGAATTGTGCTCAGTAATAAAATAGAATGAATTCTTTAAATTAATAAAAACATAGATAAGCCTCAAATCATTATTCTGGGTGAAAGAAGCCAGACACATATAGTAATACTACACGACTATGTTTACATGGGTTTAACAGTGATAAAACTCAACCACCAATTATTTGGAAGTGGGAATTAACTGAGAAGGAATAAATGATGATGGCTAATGCTAGTATACTCGGATAATAAGGTACTGGAATGGTAAGGTATGGGGAAGACTGATGCTAAGGTACTGTTGGAATACTACAACATTAACCATTTGTGACAACTGATCAATTCCACACTTGAGATTGTCATATTTCACTGTATATAAATTGTAGCTTCAAAACATAGTTTTTTAACAACTTAAGTGTGTGCTTATTCCTTTTGTTTAATGCTCTAAATAATGACCATACTTCAAACAGACCTTTCCTAACCTAAATGCAATGCAATACTTTAAAAGCCTTTGATTAGAACCTTGTTACAGATTTTTTGAAAGTCCAATGGGATTATACCCACTTGTTCTTCTCAAAGTAACTGCAAACTTATATTTATAAACAGGAGAATAAAGGCAATGCAGCACTACCACCATTTGTATTTTATATTTGGGCACATTTTTCACACACAATTTAAGAATATACAAATAGTCCTCTTATCTTAAGGAATCCTAAGTGTTTTACAAACCTTCAAAACATATTTTTAAACTGTCTGATATTTTAGAGAGGGAACTTTTTATGCACACTAAAGTACAGCCACATCTGGCCTGCAACATGGCAGCTGTTTAACAGTCATGACACCTCACAAAAGTTTAGGACAGGAAGTGAAGAATTCTGCAGCCAACTGAGGCAAAGATAGGAAGGCTGCAGAAGGAGAAGGCAGCAATGGCTGGAGTTGGAGTCCAGCCAGCGTGATGTGTGGTTAACACATCTGTCATAATGAAAAGCACAAGTGTCATTAGTGGTCAGAGCCTCATCTCACAGAAGGCATGTTGCACAGCACAGTCACCTTTTCTTTCCATCAGGGGCAGTAATTTCTTTATAATACAACAGCAAGCATGCTCCCACCAGCCCTATCCACCCAAAATATTCTTGCTGAGGGCTCCATTGCATGCATACAAGCTTAACTGTATTGAAATTTGGTGGCATCTTTATCCTGCTGTTAAAGGTCAAGCCAGCATTTAGTTGAGTATATTTCATCACAGCCAAATAGAACAGAAAAAGTTATGAAGTGAGTCAAAGGACTATAAATGCATTGTAATCCAAACATTTTCCTTTATATATTTCTGAAAACTTTTGTTTTGCCAATTAATTAAAGTTTTGAATGATGTTTTTCTGCCATTGTCTTAAAGAATTTACCTAAAGAAGGAACTGCAGCTAGTTTGCATTTAGCCTAGAAGAAAATTCTAAATAGAGAAGAGATAAGAGAAGACCTTAGATTCTTCACACTATTTTGGCCACTTCTGTCTGTGAAAGCTTTTTCTAGAAAGGGTATGAAATTGCCTGTAGAAAATCATCACACTGTGGCTTCAGCTCTTTGGAAACACAGATCACCCCCCATTTAGCTCTAAATTGTTCTGGATGCTAGACCTCAAATCATTTTCTCCAAACAAAGCACTGAATGAGAGCTCAACCTGCTGAAAGTAATTCCCTCAACAATTTTGGGATTATATGAGAATGTGTGCCTAGCATTTCAATGCTTCTCTGTTGATAGTCATGTCTATTTAAATCCAGGTACAGATAACCCAGTAGCTACCATTCCGAACCATAGTAAGATGCACTCCTATTCAAAAGAGGCAGTCTGCCCTTTATTGAGGCTGCTGTGGCAGTTACTAGATACAAACAGACACTAAAGCAACACAAACCTTGTAAACTTATCATTATCAAAGACATTTTCGTTCCCTATAGTTCTGCCGAAAAGACAAATCACATAGGGGTAGAATTCTAATGAAGGCGAGAATTACAAGTATCTATGATTGGATCCAAATACATATGGGCAAAGAGTGCTTGAGCACAACTGAGGGTGAGAAAAGTGTTGAGAAGAGGCTACATTTAATGTCCATCTCAGAGGTGGAAAATATACCAGTCATTGACTACATGCTACACCTGTATGAAACAGTACTTAAGGAAAGAGAGGGAACAATCACAAAAAAGCCATCTATCATTAAATATGTAAAAGGAAAAACTGAGTTATTCAAGCAATTTTGGCTTTGGAAACTCAATTTCAACAAATACTTATGGAAATTTCTAGGTACCAGATACTATACCTTGAAATTTAAAGTATTTCCATTTATTTGATTTGTCCAACATCCTTATAAAAATAATTGTATATACTCTTAACTTTTATAGATGATGAAACAAAGAATGGACAGGAAAAGTGATCCATGTGATAGCCAGTAGAAGTCCTTTGAGTTTAAAGCTCTTATTTTCTTTCTGTAGACCACTGATTCTCAATCTTCTAATGCTGTGACCCTTTAATACAGTAGTTCTTCATGTTGTGGGGACCACCAAGCATAAATTATTTCATTGCTATTTCATAACTGTAATTTTGCTATAGTTATGAATCACAATGTAAATACTTGATATGCAGGATATCTTATATGTGACCTCTGTTGGGGGGTGTGACCCACAGATTGAGAACCACTTCCGTAGACCATGCTGGCTTTCATGTTGCCAGTCTTTTCTGAAGCAATTTTTCTGGAATTACATGTAAGCTAAGACTTGAAAGATATACTCTAGAATGAGATGAGAAAAATATTTTAGGTAATTGGGCTAGACTCTATTTATTTTCAAGCAGAAAAGCCCAAACAAAAGATTATTCCAGTAAGTAATAAAGAATTACACAGGGGAAAAAAACAATAGCACTATGATAATTGACTAGGTTAAATCATAGAAAGATTCTATCGTTAATCTTAGGAATTCTCTCTCCTTCCCTTTCTTCTTTCCTTTCTCTCTTACCCTCCCTCCCCGCCCCCCACTTAGGCCAGGTTAGTTCATGATGGTCCTACTTCAGTCTCTCAAATAGTGAACCCAGATTAGTTTCACTGCCTTATTCTATGAACAGAGAGGAGCATCTACAGCTCTTTGTATGATATTAACAAACTCATTTTAATGAAGATATCTGGCAGGAGATATGATGGGTTGATTAGTGGGGTAAGAATAAACTTATATAGGTTGATACAACAATGCAACACAGAATAGTAAACAAGGAGAGAATGGGGAAGCAAGTCTCTTTTAAAAGTCCCTGGCACATACCATGTTTGTCTTTTTGTGACTGGGTTACCTTGCTCAGGATGGTTTCTTGTAGTTCCATCCAATTTCCTTCGAATCTCAAGATTCCATTGTTTTTTTTTTTTTTTTTTCCACTGAGTAGTACTCCATTGTGTAAATCTACCACATTTTCTGTATCCATTCTTCAGTTGAGGGGCATCTAGGTTGCTTTCAGGTTCTGGCTATTACAAATAATGCTGCTATGAACATAGTTGAACAGATGTCCTTGTTGCTTAATGTGCATCTTTTGGGTAAAGCCTAAGAGTGGAATTGTTGAATCTTGTGGTAGACTGATTCCCATTTTTCTGACGGACAGCCATACTGATTTCCAAAGTGGCTGTACAAGTTAGCACTCCAATAGAGCAGAGGATTACCAGCCTACAATCCACACCACCAGAGAAGCTAGGAAACAAGGAGGACCCTAAGAGAAACATATATGGTCCCCCAGAGAAGGGGCAAGGGACAAGATCTTCTGAGCAAATTGGGAGCATGGAGGGGGGGAGAGGGAGGTAGGAGAAAGAGAAGGGGAGAAGAGGAGGGGAGAGGAGGACATGAGGGAGCAGGAAGGTTGAGTCGGATGAAGAGTAGAGAGCAAGATAAGAGATACCATAATAGAGGGAGCCCAGGTTTAAAGAGAAATCTGGCACTAGGGAAATGTCCAGAGATCTACAAGGATGACCCCAACTAACAATCTAAGCAATAGTGGAGAGGCTATCTTAAATACCCTTCCCCTATAATGAGATTGATGACTACCTTATATACCATCCTAGAACCTTCATCCAGTAGCTGATGGAAGCAGAAACAGACACTCACAGCTAAACACTGAACTGAACTCCTGGAATCCAGTTGCAGAGAGGGAGGAGTGATGAGCAAAGGGGTCAAGACAAGGCTGGAGAAACCCATAAAAACAGCTGACCTGAACAAGGGGGAGCTAATGGACTCCAGGATGATAGCTGGGAAACCAGAATAGGACAGATCCAGACCCCCTGAACATGGGTGTTAGTGAGGAGGCCTCAGCAATCTATGGGGCCTCTGGTAGGGATACTCTCTCAGTCTATACACATGGAGAAGGGCCTAGGCCCTGCTCCAGATGATATGGCAGACTTTGAAGATCCCCCATGTAAGGCCTCACCCTCCCTGGGGAGCAGAAAGGGGATGGAATAGGCCATTAGTGGGGGGCAGGAGAGGAGGGGAGGGAGAGGGAACTGGGATTGACATGTAAAACAAGCTTGTTTCTAATTTAAATTCAAACAAAAATAGAAAAATAAGTCCCTGGCACATAGTGACCATTACTCAATAAATATTTATAAAAAGACAGGGAAGGGAAAGAGAAGGCAGTATAAGAAAAGAATCTTGAAAACAACTTACTGGCTTTGGAAAACAGGAAAAAAATGTATCAAATATTATTCCAATGTTAGATTCCAGACAACCTTGGTAGCAGTATAATCCGTAATATAAAGAATTTAAGAAACAGGAATAAAATTTAGGAAAGAAAAAATATAAGATTAAGGAACACTGGAATGGAGACAACTCAAGAGACCCCATGAAGATGTTGAGGAGAAAATTTCCCAGGGGTTATAACAGGCTGACATTTATATTTAACTATTATCTATATAGAATTGCAAATAAAGTAGAGAACAATCTCCAAAGAAAGTGACATGAAGTGATGAGACACTAAGGCTAAATCAGACACAAATGTAAAATAAGATGCACACTTAAGGGTGCAAAGCAGTATCTAATGTTGCATAAATGTATATCCAGAAGACCACAGCTTGAACACACAACTGAATTTGACAATTAGAAAGTCATAGTGACCTTCAAGAGTTAGGGTTCATATAAGTAATGGAAGGAATGAATATTTCTGATAGCTAAAGGGAGAGTGAATTGGGAGTATGTAACAGACTCCTCATTTAAAAGATTTTAGGACAAGATGAAAGAACTAAGACTTGACATCATGCATCTGAGAAAATGTTAACTTTTGCAGTCCATTGTTGTATTTTGCATCTTTATAATAAAATTCTCTTATACAGCACCGTTATGTTATAATCTGAATAAGGCTATACCATGTGTCAAATCCTGTCCCTTGTTTCTGTGCCTTGTATAGGATATTGGTCTCAACACATCAGAGCAAGCATATGAACACTAGCCTTGTTCACACCACTCCTATCTGTGCTATTACAGGACTGAAATGTAATTTGAACTAATAAAACTAATGTTGCTTCATTGGGATTTTTAATACATTTATTAGTTGAAATAAATCACCTCATTTTATAATCACTCTCTATTGACAATTTTACTAATTTGGTGAGATTATGATTTTGGAGTGTGAAAAACATGTTGAAATCAGCTTTATGTCTAAATCCAGATGTTTAAACATGTTAAACCACTATGGAGTGTGATGATTTATATTCTCTCATGCAGGTCATAGCATATGGCTTGGAGAATACTTGGGAAAGTGCTCACATTTCACTGCTGGAACCATTGACTCTAATTTGACTAAATTTACCAATGAAGTAAGTTTGATGGACTTACACAAAACTCTAGTCAACATTTTTCACTTCATATTAAATTCTGAACATAACTGCTTCCATTGCACAGACCTAGTGCTATCAACAAGTAATTTCTCAAGTGTACAGCCATTTAAAACAGTTTAGGTGATGATTATATAGACATTTTAAATCTGAGTCAGTAAAAGAAATAAAGACACAGTAGACCTGATTTGGGTTTTTTTCCTCTTTCAACTAGAAAAAAACACTGAGAGGAAAGGTACTTTGGAACTAACTAATCAGTATCCAGGCAAGGAAACTGTCAGTCATAGTCAAAAGAAACAAAGCCACCCCAAATCATAATCGTTTTAAATAGTCTTGCTGAGGGTACCAGTGATGATAATATTTTAGAAACAATATCAAGTTATAAATTGAAGAAAACATGACATAAATTTAAATTTGAAAATTCTGAAAGTTGCATTTCTGAAAGTTACAGCTACAGTGACTTGTGGGGAAGGCTAGAGAACAACCTAGACTAAGAGTCATCAAACATTTTATAAACAAACCCAGAGTAAATATTTTATGCTTTATAGGTCACATGGCCCTTGTGGCAATAATTAAAGTCTGCTACTATAATGCAGAAGCTGCCATAAATAATATTCAACAGAATGAACATGGCTATGTTCCAATAAACATTGTTTATAAACAAAGATGGCAAAAGCAATTATTCAACAATAAAACCACACAAGTGATGAGGTGTATCAAAGGCACATGGGAACCAGAAAAGCTCTGCCTCATCACAGCTGATGTGATCTGAACATAGAAGTACATGAAGTAATATTGATTTTACTAAAATATAAAATAAGTATCATAGTCCATAATGATATTAATAGGCAATCATAAATATGAATGAGAAAAACCTCTCATTTATAATAATACAAATAATTTGTGTAGCTAATTCATCCTCAAGGAAGTGTGTAATAACTCTCTGCTTCGTAAGTGTGGTGTATATAGCATTTACTTCTAAAAAGCACAATATAAGAAGGTGTCTTAGTTAAGGTTTATACTACTATGAAGAGACCATGACCATGGCAACTCTTGTAAAGGAAAAACATTTAATTGGGGCTAGCTTACAGTTCAGAGGTTCAGTCCATTATCATCATGGAGGGTGGCAAGCAGGCAGACACGATGCTTGAAAAGGAGCTAAGAGTTCTACATCTTGATCCCAGGCAATAGGAAGTGAACTGTGTCACTGGATGTGGCTTGAGCATACAACCCCTCAAAGCCCACCTCCTCCAACAAGGTCACACCTAATAGTGCCACTCTCTATAGGCCAAGCATTAAACACATGAGTCTATTAGGGCCATTCCTTTTCAAGCCACCACAGAAGGGGAACAAGAAGAGCAAGTTTGCAACTGAAGAAATTCAGTGAGGAATACCCTGTCCAAAGTGACACATCAATATCAACAGTGACATAGCACAGTGACAGCACAAAGTCTTCATACAATTTAACAGCAATAACCTTTACCCTCCAAAAATTTATAACTCTAGTTTAAACATGAGGTAAATGTCAAAAATAATACCAGTATAGAGACATGTTCTATAAAATAACTGTACAATCTCAAAACTGTCAAAAATCCTAAAAACAAGAGATTGATAAACTTGAACAGTCAAGAAGAAATATGACAATTCAGTGATGGATGTCATGCTAGACACACTCCAGAAAAATAGCACTTGTAAAAATTAAGAAATTAGGACTATTTATATACTTAAGTTAATTTTTTAGGTTGAAATTTTGCTCAAGTGAAAAGTAAAACTGATATACATTCACTATAACCTATGCTGAAATATACATAAACATTGTAGAATGTCTTAGTTGGACAAATTAATATGTGGTAAGAACAGTTAGTATCTATTTTCTTAGTAATCTTCAAAATAAAGAACATTGATATTAACAATAGAAACCAGGTCTAAATAAGATCTCTTTAACTTATTTCTCTGCATTGAAAATCTTTATACTCTAACCTATAACTTCTCACACACCCTTAGCTTCTGGTAACCACCATCCTACTATGTACTTGCATGAATTCAATTTTTCCAGAAATCATGTGAGTTTTTTGTTTGCTTTTTGTATGTTTTGTTTTGTTGGTTGGTAGGTTGGCCTTTATCCTGATTTACTTCAATTAGCATGGTTACAAATGATAAAATGTTCTTTTTTTTCTAAGTCTGAATAGGATTTTATTGTGTCTATACATCATATTTTCTTTATCTGTCCATCATAATCATATTATTGCCCTTAGGTTTGTTTGTTTACTTGATTGTAGTGTTTTGTTGTTTGCAGGGGAAGACACCATCTTATTTTCCATAATGTCTATACTACACTGATTTATGTGCTCACCAGCATACTGTGTTAAAAGTTCCTTTCTCTGATAACTTTTTTAAAAATAATGCATTCTAAAATTTAATTGTGGCACTTTTAGAATCTGTCATTAACTACAGTGACTAGGTATGAATTAGATCTCTTGACTTAAATCTCCTAACTAAAATTCTGTGTACTTTATCCTGCTTGTTCATAACACTATCAGCTCTGGTAACTACTATTTTACTCAAAACCTTAATGAGTTCAAATTTTGAGATTTCACACATACATCTATGAGATCATATGCCTACTGGACATCTTCTTTCAAAAAATGTTTATTCTTTATTCTATTTTAATCATTTTCAATCTTTTACACCATTTTGATATTTGTGTGTGTATGTGTATGTGTGTATACAGAGTACATTTTTATTTTTTCCCATGTTCTAAATATTTCTAACAAAAACTAATTCATAATACATGGTGAGTCCAGCATCTATGTTCTTTTACATTGTTTTACATGCCTGTTTTTATTCTAGCATCATGACGTTTTGATTACTATGGTTTTATAGTATTTTAAATCAAGTAGTGTTATGCCTGCAGCTTTCTTCTTTTAACTCATGATCCTTTTGGCTATTTAGATACTTTCGTAGTTCCATGTAAATCTGGGGATTTTTTTTGTTTCTGTGAAAAATATTATTGGAATTTTGATAGAAAGTATGTGAAATCTGTGTATAATTTGGAGTAATATGGACATTTAAAGAATATTAATTCTGCCAAACATAAGCATGTGATATCTTTCCACAATTTCTGTCTTTTTCAGTTTCTTTTGTCAACTTCATTGTTTTATTTTACTTCTAAATATATCTTTAGAAACTATTGTGAGTGATAATGTCTTTCTGATTTCTGCTTCAGATATTTTTCTTGTTTTTTTGACAGGGTCTCATGTTGTAGCTCAGGATGTCCTGGAATGCTGTGTAACCTAGACCAAAATCATTTTTGTTACTGTTTTGGCATATCCCATAACTAATTTTGTTATTAGTTCAAATGGTTTTTTGATTAGGTTGTTATAGTATTCTGTATATAAGATCATCCATACACAAAAACTGATGGTTTACCTTCTTCCTTTAAAATTTAGATGATGCTTGTATTCTTTCTTCCTTGTCTAATTTCTCTGGTTAAGGTTTCTACTACTCTTGTATTAGTTTCTTTTCTCGTTACTAAAACAAAATATCAGACAAAGAATAATTTAAGGGAGACGTATCCATGCCAGTTTGAAGCTTCAGGGTTAGGCCCTAGCTCTGCAGGAAAGGCACAGTGGCAGGAGCAGAAGACAGCTGGTCACATGATCTCCCCAGTCAGCAACAGAATGAACAGGATTTAGGACTGAACTGTAAATCTCAAGGCCTGACACACGTGTTCTCCAACAAGTCTCTATCTCCTAAAGATTCCACAATTTTTCAAACAAGCATCAGCAGCTGGGGGCCAACTGTGGCCTATGGTAGACATTTTACATTTAAACCACAGCATTATGCCCTGGCTGATTACTGTCTTATAATATAAAATACATTTGTTCCAACTTGAAATGTCCCTATTGTATTTAATATACTAACAGTACAAAATCCCTAGTCTCCTTTGAGTTTCAAGGAAAACTCTTCATGTGACCCCTTGTAATGTTAAAACACAAGATACACACTTCTAACATAGAACAACTCAGGGTAAACATTCCCATTCCAAAGGAGAGGCACAAGTGCACACAGCAAGATAAGATCAAACCAAAGTAAAACCAAAAACACAAAGGAAACTACCACATCCGGAAGTTCTATGTCTGTCATCTGGAACTCCTGGTGGTATCATTTCCACTCAGAGAGCATGTGTTGTCTTTCCCTTCCAGCTCTATTGCTTTTAAATTCAGCCTTACACAAGTTCTCAGAACACAGGCATAATGCATCCACATTCTTTGTTATAATATAACCTGAATGGCCTTTATCACTGTTCCTAACAGAGTTGTTGCTCCCCTATGAAACATATAGCTAGGTCTTCACAACCAGCATTTCTCTCAGCTTTCTGGTTTCTAAATTCCCACCAGAATGGTCCTTTTGTCTGTGTTTACAGCATTAGAGGGTTTTTATAGCATGGACTCTTCCACATTCCTCCCACATACTAGCACTAAGGCATAAAGATCACATAGGTTTTTCATAACAATGGCCCTGCTTCCCCTTACTTTTTATTTGTTATTTTTCTCATTGGCATAACAACAACAACAAAATTGACAGGAAGCAATCTGAGGAAGGAAGAGTTTATTCTAGACTACAGTTTTAGGGGAGGCATTCCATTATGGCAAGGAAGGTGGAAAGTAGGAACTGGAAATTGAATAGCCACATTGCACCCACAGTCAGAAAACAGTATAAATCAGAAATTGAAGCCCAGCTACAGAACTCCAGACCTTCCCGTACTTCCTCCAATAAGGTTACCCTCTAAAGGTTCCACAGCCTTCCAAAATGACACTACCAGTTAGGGATCACATGTTCAAACACATAAGCTTATGATGAGTTTTCATAGGAAGCATAACCACTCTATTGAATAGTAGTGGCAGGTGTGAGTATATTGTTGCAGAATCACATATTTCATTTATTGTCATTATTAGCTATGAATTTGCCAAATATGATTTTTATTTTGTCAAAGTATTTTTATAGACTTGATTTTATTGAGAGTTTTATCATTAAAGGATGTTGAATCTTGCCAATTACTTTTTCTGTATATACTGACTTTGATCAATAATATGGTAGTAAATGAAGATCTCCCTTTTCCTGTGTTATTTATTGCCATAAACTTCCCTTATAGGACAGCCTTTGTTTCATCCATAGATTTTGATACTATGTGTATTTTCATTAGATTCAAGAATATTTTAATTTCTAATTTTTTCTTTGTGCTATTGATTGTTCAGGTGCATGGTGTTTTATTTCCTAAAATTACTTTTTACTCTTTAATTTCTGGAGTGACATCATTGGGTCTAGAAAGAAATATCTGATATTAAATCTTTGTGTCTAGCTTTTGGCTTGTGCTTTGGCCTAACAGATAATTTATAATAGAAAATGTTCTGTGTGTACTTGCAAAAAAATGTGTTTTCTGCTGTTGTTGGACAGAATATTCTGCAACAATTTCAGCCATTCTACCTTTGTATTGCAAAATTTAATATGCTTGCTGTATTTAAGGTAATTTTGATAAGAAAGTGATTATTACATGTCTTGTTACACTTTTTCTGGTTTTCTTTATAAGATCCTTTGTCCCCTTCCTTTCTATCTCCTGTTGTATTTAAGTAAACAGAATCATCAGCCTAACCTCACCTGCTGTAAGATGTTTTCTGTAAGTTTCATGGTAATTGCAGAGCAAAAATGTATAGTAGAATCACAAAAGATAAAACATAAAGAATCAAAACTCACATTCATTCAGGTAGTACCAGCCTGGGGGTTTGGGGGGCGTGATGGTGTGCATTTTCCTGGAGCAGGCATGGTGTTCAGGTCTGAGACATCATCTGATATTTAATTCCTTTTCCTTTCCCCAAGGAAAGGTAATTTCTCGCCATGTTTTGCAGAGTGACATGTGTAGTGTAAAACTTGATTTCACTCCCTAGTGAGTCTTTTCTTATCTCTCTGTTATACCCAGGTGCTACAGCCTCTGGCCTAGTTCCTTTGACTCTTGTGAAAATATGTCCATGCATGGATGGTTGTTCAGATTGATATTGCTATAGGAGGATGAGCACTGGAAAGCCCTGCTCTGACCTTTAACTGAAATCAGTCTGGACTTTCATTCATTTGTGAAAGAAACAATAGATGACAAGGTAAGATTTTGCCTTGTGGGCATAGTTTCTTCACTCCAGTAAGGACTACCTTCCATATTCATTATAGGTCACAATGGTCTCCCAAAGGCACAAAGCAAAACACAGAAATAGATGACAAAATTCGGAGAGAACCTTCCAAGATTCATTTCCTCTAAGTCCCTGTTTTACAGCTGGGAAGCAAGAAGCTGTGCAGTTTTAGTCTTTCTTACCCAAGACCAAGCAGCTTGTGAGTGACAGATCTAAAACTGGGACTCAGGGTCTAACTTTCTGACTAACGTTCGTTATGTTATACTACATACTGTCTTCTCGATTTTCATTGTCTGTATAATTCCAAGTCAATTAAAAAGCACAGAAGCACTTTGTTAACTCAACTAACTTCAGCCCTCCAGAAAAGGAAACCTTTAGAATGCGTTCTTGTTTTTGCTCCAGATAAAGCATCCCCCAAGATCCTACAACAGAGAGCTAACCTCTGCAGCACTGAGCACACAGGCACTAACTCTTCGCTGACTTGCATCTTCTGGTCTTGTTTACATGTGTTTGTCTGCAAAAGTTTTAATGGAATAAGAGAAAATGAGTGCTTTAATTCCCAATAAAATCTTGCCGTTGTGTGAGTCATTGTTTTCTTTTTTTACACTAGCGAGGGTAAAAACCTCTGGTTTTAATAACTAATACTGCTGAGTTCAATAAAAAGCACTTAATTCAATTTAACCCAAACCTTGATCAATGCCAGCTTCTCTTGGAATTTTATCTTTGTTTTAATTTGAGTCTTCTATGTTCAGAAAAATGAGAAGTCGAGAGGAAAGGAACAGAAGTCAATTAGCCGTAGGCTTGTTTCTAGACAAAGGACATAGAAATAAAAAATTGACAGGTAACCTCCAAAAGCAAAACATTCTGCCCCATCAGATAATCTTTTTCTGGCAGAATTAATGTTTTCATTAGTTCAGAATCAAGAAACTAAAGAATTCACAGCCACATTTGGAAAAAAGATTTTTAAATAAAATATTCCAAAACCGATTAGCATCAGATTTCTAAGCCAGAAGTATATTGACTTTAATGTGTTAATAATCGAAAGATATGCTACTGTAAAATTAGATTCAGAAAGCCTCAGTCTGTTTAAATACTCAGCCAGGCAAACTTTGTGGTTAGAGCATGGGAATGCATACAGGGAGTGAAGCAGAATGAAGTGATCTTCAGGACAGTTCTGATAAGCTTTTCTTAAATAATCCTTTTATTGTATCAATAAAGTTCAGTCCTATATCTGAAAGCATTCACCTTTTAGAAGAATTGCTATGCATTGTTAACTGACACTTACTTCTTAACTAATACCTGAGAGTTCCTCCTATTGTCCCATCAAGGGCTAACTAGATTTTGCAAGGGTTGTGAAGAATTAAAGGAAAAATTCTCCATTTTGCTTCAATTATGTAGCGTTTCAGTGCTAGGCTTTTAGAGCTGTTTGAAGGCTCATAAAAGAAAACTGAACACCAGGCCTAGTTTTGAATCTCCCCCAGAACTGGGTAACTGGAAGCCACATGGCTTACCACTGTCCAGAAGTACTACTTCAACTGTGGACCAAAGAGGCAAGGAAGTCAGTCTCTTGTAGAACTCTAAACTTCCGTTTCTGTAGCACCTGATTTTCTACAACCATTCATCTCCTGGTCTGATTGAACTAAAACTCAGACTGTAAGACACTAATCCTGGAAGGAAAATTAAAACACATCAAAGCCAGGAAGTCATCCATGGACTGGTAATAATTTAAAATACATACTTTGGAGAAAACACCAAAATAATTTTGTACATTTTCTCCAGTCATTTACTTTTACAAGGCAAAGAATCTTAAAATTGCAATTATCACTAGTTATCATAATATTATAGACATTTTAAAAACAAAAATGTTAGGACATAAGCTTGAAACAAGAATTAAATGATTTAAGTTCACTTAACTTCCTTTTTATTTTCTCCCTAAGCTGCTGAGAATTCTGTCATGGATTGGTATCACTTAAAGACCATTGTTCAGGGATGTTCAGTTCATTTAACTCCTTTAGCTTAATGATGAAAACATGACTTCCTAAAGATGAAGAAACTGGGGGCTGTAGAGATAGCTTAGTTGGTAAAGTGTTTCCATTGCAGCTTAAGAACCTGAGCTTGTTCCTCAGAAGCCACATTTTAAAAAATAAAAGTCTGAGAATGCTTCTAATCCCATCACTGGGGAAATGAAGACAGGTAGATCCCTGGAACTCACTGGCCAGCCAGGCTGGCCAAACTTGGCAAATTACAGGCCAATCAAAGAACGGTCTCAAACAATAAGGTACAGCCAGGGATATAGCTTAGTCAATGCACTTGTCATGCACACATGAAGATCTTACTCTAATTCCCCAGAGTCCAAGAAAAAGCTAGGCATAGTGGTACTTGTCTTGTAATCCAGATGCTGAGGAGGGTGACACAGGTGGATCTAATGAGCTTGATAGCCTAGCGTACTTGGTAATCCAACATCAGTAAGAGAGGCTGCCTCAACAAAAGAGGTGGGCCTTGGAAACTATCTGTCCTGTCCGTAAAGTAGTCATGGGCAAGCATAAGGATTTGCATTCAGTCCCCAGCATGCAAGCAACAAAAGGCAAGCATAGTGATTCCTGTAAACCCAGTATGGAGGAGATAGAGACAGGTCAGTCCTTGAGGCTCACTAGCTAGCCTGCCCACCCTGATCAGTGAGCTCCATCACCTAGAGAGACTCTGTATCAGAAAACAAGGCAGGGGCTCTGAGGAAAGACACCTGAGGTTGACCTCTGACCCATATATACATGAACACATATATGTACACACATCTGCACATACATGTACACATACACAGCCATACACAGATAAAGACAAAACTTCAAGGTTGACACTGCCTGAGGAATGACACCCCAGGTTGAGCACTGGCCTCTACACACACGCATACACATGTGCATGTGCATATGCACATTTATGTGGGTCTGCAACAAAAACAAAACAGAAATCAAAATGATCAATGGCAGAGCTATATCAAAACCCACTGAAGTATGGGTATGTTGTTTTCAGTCTGTAACAGATTATTTTAGTTAACTCAAGAAGCACGTCTTGGTGCTGACTACATGATTATGGGAAATTAACAAAAATTATCTCTTTAATATAGTTTAATAGTATAGTTAGAGGCAGGAAGTGTAGCTCAGTATTAGAGTGAGTGCTTGCCTAACATATACAAAGTCCTGGGTTTGAGACTCAGTTCCATAAATACTGCTACTAATAAATAGTCAGGAAAAGGAGGTAGGTAGAGTTTTGAAGAAGAGAGACACCCCCAATTTAAAGACAAATTGAATGTACAGGGAAGTACAAATCTTATGAATTGTACTCAACAGAGATGTTGAGATATATGTGAGGCTATATTATAGATGAGGCTGTATTTGATTTGAATTAACTCTTAGAGAGTAAAGTCATGAAAATCATTCCATTCATAGCCCAGAACTGTCTGAATAAAATTAGTAGAAAATTAAGTTAAGAAAATGTGGTGAAGTATCATGTGTGTAAATTTGGACAAAGTCAAAATCATCAGAAAGAATAAAAAAAGTTGGGAGGTGTATTTTAGTGAATGATCATGTCAGTTTTAAAAGTTAACAACAATGCAGTTCAAATTTTAGTGTATCTAAGAATCTCTTAAGTAAAAGTTATCAGATCTTAGATTCTTGGGACTATGCCCTAAGCATTGGATTTAACAGTTGGGTCTGAGAAATTCACTTCATAGTCCCAGTTGATGTTGATGCTACCTGCTATACTCTGGACAACACTGAACAGACCTACAACATGCAGTAACATTCAGATAAGAATACAGGATAGTTGTGGCCACTGAAACTTTTTGAAAAGAGAAACATTATATTATTGTCCATTTATTTACTTGTTTTGAACTGGAAAGGAAATTACCCAAATTTCATTACTATGGACCCTTCGACTCCATTCTGAGGATCCGAAAGTATTAGTCACTAAAAAAAATAGTTCAGATTCAGTTAGGTCCTTTAGGAATGAATGAGACCCTTTACTTGAAAATGACATTGAATGACTTGTCTAGGGTAACAAACAAAAACATGATACAACTATTGTTTGGTAACGCCTGAGGACTAAGAAGGAAACCAAGTAAGTTCACTGATCCTCTCTGAAAATATCTTAGCAGAAAGCATTGTGAAAGGCAAATAAAGTGGACTCGGGAAAGAAAATGAACATGAAGATAGCCTGCTTACAAATCTCCATCCTTCTTAGACACGGGAACAATGTTCAGAATATACCTTTCCAATCCTTAGTCACTTTAGTCTCTGCTTTTGAGAAATATTTTTAAGAACCTACTTCATACCAGACATTATATTTACATGTGTCTTGAAGCATACACACCTGACATAATGTGTAATGAAGCCTGTTTAAGTTCAGACTACTTATCTAAACAGAGGAGGACTTAAGAAAAAAGAAAGAAAAGTGGAAAGCAAAAGCATTTTATTAAGAGCCCCCTGCTCTAGCAATAGCTTCTCGTGAACCCTCATCAGTAGTAATCTTTCCCCTGGTTTGTAAAGGTTTTATGCTATAAAAATTCTACTAAAAAGTACATACCACCTGGGAAGAGAAATAACTTAAAACTCTAGCAGTTTGATCACTTCCTTTCTTTGGCCTTTAGTTTCCCCAATTGTAAAATAAATGTTTTTGACCAGATGATCTCTGTGATCCTCTCTAGCTATGAAAATCTAGAACTCACTAGGCCTACATGCCAGGGAATGGGAGCAGCTTATGGCTTGGTTTTCAAGGCTGCCTAGAAACAGAGGTTAGAGTCATAAGCAGCCTAAAGTACTTACAGAGCTCAAACTCTCTCCTAACCCTTAAGTTACAAGGAAAGATTTAAACATGCCTCCAACTCTCATGGGCAAATAATTCCCTTAGAGCTCTTCGACAACCCTTGGCTAATAAAGATTAAACAAATAAATATTAAAAAAATGCTTCTATCCAGCCTCCTAAGAGGCCAATTTGCAGTTAATGGTGTCATTTAGGCCCTGAAAGGGTATTAACTTACAGAGTAGTAAAGTCTCCAAACACAGCCCACAGCTTTAAAAGACGTACAGGTGCCAAAATTAAGGGCCAAATTACCAATCTGTTTTAAATGATGGTCTGGGAATGCTCAATATGACAAGGGAAACGTATGACAAATAATATCTTCAATACAAAGAATGAGTCGTTTGAATTTATTAGAGGAAATGTACTGCCTCTTGGGACTTCTTTCTTTGCCCACTCCCCAAAGTGGTGATTTTTCAAAATAAAGTTTAAGATATACCTAATGCAAAATGACTCTTTAAGTACAAAATAAAGTCATTAAAAAAAAAACTGAAACAATTTCCATGTCAGCATTTTCTAAAACCCTGGGGAATTTAAAAATCTCAAGGAAACACACATTCCATTAGTATCAAAACTAGGTGCTTCCATGGTATTCTAAACACTGCATTGCTCAACATGTGCAAAAGCTTTAGACCAGAGTGAAGCCGGCTGCCTCTCTACTCACTGACAAGTTTAAAGAATTGCATTGGCAACCCTGCTGGATGACAGCAGAATGACTTCCTGTCAAGTAACCCCCATTCTGCAAGGTGACAGGAAATGGTTTTAAACACTGGTAATATCACTAATCAATTTGAAGGAGCACATGTTCCCAGGCTGCAATTGTGAAATTTGGTTGCAATGTGTTTGCTGCTTGCTGGGCCATGTGATTCAGCATAACGACAGATGAAAGGAAAGGTCAGATTTACTAAGTGTTGAAGAGGTGTCATCAAGAGTTGCATATTACTTCAAGATGTCCTCGGCATCAGAGGCATCTCAAATGTAAGGCTGCATTTCTCTTGCAAAACCTTTCAGTTTTCCAACAATCTTTTATGGGAACCCCTAAAGTTATTTCAACACATGAAGAAATGAGCTTTTTCTATTCCTGTGTGAGCTTTTTTCCTATTCCTGACTGAAACCAAATCGTCAGGGTTAATGGTCTTGCCCTTACATGCTCTTATATAGGTCTTTAAAATAAATACATGTAATTTCTTTAAAGATTGGACAAACCCATTCTTGTAAACTTAAAATAGTCATATTTTTCTGAAAGTTCTTCCTAGGACATCTATCTGGAGGGAGTTTGCCACTTTTTCAAATGAAACAGAATTTAAAAGAAAGGATTTATTCAGTGTTCTACTAAGGAAGGTGTGAAAAAAATGTAACTTTCTGTTTATTACATAGTAGGGCCCTGGAGACTCTCCCGAAAGTCCCCTCACCTTAAAGACTCATAACTTTAGTCAGAACTTTCTCATGTTTAGTTACTGAGCAAATACTGTATTCAGGAATTGTCCTAAGCAATTACAATAGCAAATAGATACGGTCCCTCATCTCTTGTAGATATTGAATTAAACAATCAAAAATTAGGCAACAAAAATTACATAAGTATTCAATCAATTAGCAAATAAATACAGGAAAGTGTAAGAATATTCTAGGGTGTAGAAGTAAATCTGTCACAGAATACTGGTCACCTGACCCCTAGTGCAGTTCTCTTTTAGTCTGTATACCAAGGCATTGATGCAAGCCTTTCCTGGCTATTCTATTTCCAAGGTAGTCTCTGGCAGGTTCTCAGTATTAGGGCTTTCCAAGTATTTAACATCCTATTGCAACAATAATATGCTTACTTTTGCTGAGGTATAGTTGAATTAATAGCAAGGTGTTATATCTGTGTATTTATGTTTTTGTGGAAAGGGATGTTGCCTTGAGGTACACATCATAGAGAAGGTTACCTAAGCTATGATAGTGAAAGAAAACAGAAGCACCACTTTCATGAAGGAAAAAGTGCATCTGGGAACAGGTTTTTTAAAAGCATTATTTTCTAGAGTCACTTTTAACATCTGTCTTAAGTACTGCTTTAGAATCATAAGCTTGCCTGGCAGTCGTAATGCACTCCTTTAATCCCAGCACTTGGGATGTAGAGGCAAGTGGATCTCTGTGAGTTTGAGGCCAGCCCGGTCTACAGAGAGGGTTCCAGGACAGCCAGGGCTGTTACACAGAGAAACCCTTTCTCAAAAAAAATAAAGCATTAAAAAATGGTAAGCCCAAAAACTTTAAGGGCCATGAAAATGACCTGGCCAAGGACAACACAGCTATGACACAAGATGATTCATGGCTTTAAGAGTACAGCCCAGGCCTTCTTTAACATTGTTTCAAAATTCAGAGATACAGGACCAAGTAGTCCATTTCCTCTTCCCCAGGTCTTAGAGGAGACAGAAATAAAGAACTCTTGGATACTTGATGCCTCCACTGAAAGCTTAACAGTTTCCTGAGAACCATAAAACTTCCCCCATAAATACAACTCATCTCGTAGCTTATATTTCTGTCTCCACAAGAGAAAAGCAAACTGTCTGTTCGAGATCAGCCTGGTCTACAAGAGAAAAGCAAACTGTCTTCAGTACTCAATCTACAAACTATATGCTTAATCAGTATTTAGTGAACACATAAGCAATGTGGGCAATGGCATCAGTCTACACTTATGAACATCAATAGTAAAATTCATTAAGCTCTTGTTTTAATTATTGTGTTTAATCCTAACTACGCTGTAAGATAGCTAATGTTCTTGTTTCATAGGTAAGAGAACATAGCATGCAGAGATGTGAAATCATTCACTCAAAGTTAATCAACTAGTGCAAGACGCAGCAAAGATTTAAACCCAGGTCTGATTTGATTCAAATCCCTGCTCCTGCTTACCAGATTCACTGCTTTCTTGGGTTCTAGATAAGATAAACACTCTCTCATGGCAGAGTCCTACTCTGAATTAAGACACTTTAGGGGAAAATGGTAAATACAAATTCTTAAGTGTAGTACTATACATAAAAAGAGAAGACATTATGTAAGTTGTTCTGGGGTGTTTTTAATTGATTCTTTTTGAGACAGGGTTTCTCTGTGTAGCGCTAGCTGTCCTGCAACCCAGGTTAGCCCCAAACTCACAGAGATCCACCTACCTCTGGTTCCCAGGAGCTAGGATTAAAGGCATGTGCCACCATCACCTGGCAGATATGTTTAATAATGTAAATTACTTTACAACTTTTTTGCCACTTTCCTTTAAGTAATGACTTTGCCTTCAGATTAACCCTTAGTAGTGGCAGGGTAACCTAGAAGCTCTAGGTATTACTCTTCACATACTGTTTCTATACTCTGAAAAGGAATTTTTGTTCTAATGCACTTTTTAAAAGTACAGAAAGCTTTCCCAGAAGCCCCACAGAAGTCTGTCATGTTTACTTCTTTGGCCATTACTAAACAAATTAATAATAAATATATTAATAATAATTAGCATGGACTGAGTAATCATGGTCTTTCTATGTATGGCTAAAAAGAAATTAGCACCCCCTGAAACACATAACAAGATAGCAAATGTCTTCTGATCATTTCTCATCACTCACTTGTCTCCAAGGAAACAGTGATATGGTCTCCATTGTGGATCAGTTTGTATTTGGAACAATTTTACATAAATGAATAGTTTTCAATGTAGTAATTAATATGTCTGTTGCTTAAAATGAATATAGTATGAAATAAAAAGAGTGGTGATTTTAAGATGTTAAAACTTAGCAACTCAGGGTCAGGTAGAAACCTGGTGCAAGGGAATCTCCCGGAAATCTACAAGGATGACCCCAGCTAAGACTCCTAGCAATTGTGGATATCTAGCCTGAACCGACCATCTCCTGTGACCAGGCAAGAGTTCCAGTGGAGGGACTGTGGCATCAGCCGAGCCATATAACCTTAGACCTAGTCTTCCCTGCCTATAGGATGTGCTGAGGTAAGAGTGGCCTAGAGATTGAGGGAATGGCCAACCAATAACTGGTCTGACCTAAGACCCATACCAAAAGAGGAAGCCCACCCCTGACACTGCCTGAAGTGCCAGGACTCAAAGTTGGATGACCCAGAGACCTAGGATAGAACCAAACATGACTGGGGAAAAATCAATATAATAATGCTTAGTGATACTCTGTACTCATATATGGGTGACTAGCCCAATTGTCATCAGAGAGGCTTCATTCAGCAACTGATGGAAACAGCTACAGTGACCTACAGCCAGACGTTAGGCCGAGCTCATGTAATCCTGCTGAAGAAAGAGAGGAGGGAATATAGGAGCCAGAGGGATCAAGGACACCACAAGAAAACACACAAAATCAACTAACCTGGGATCATGGGGGCTCACAGAAAATGAATTGACAACCAGAGATTCTGCATGTGATCAACATAGGCCCTCTGCATATATGTTATGATTGTGTAGCTTGGTCTTCTTGTGGGACTCCTAACAGTGGGAGCAGGAGCTGTCTCTGACTCTTTTGCAGGATTTTGGGACCCTATTTCTCATATTGGGTCACCTTGCCCAGCCTTAATACAAAGGAAGGTGTTTAGTCTTACTACAACTTGATATACCATGTTTTGTTGACCTCCGTGGGAGGTCTGCCCTTTTCTGAACAGCAATGGAGGAGGAATGGCTAGGGGGAGTACAAGGTCTGGGGGAAGAGATGGGGGAAAGGCTAGAGGGAAACTGTGGTTTTGTTATAAAATTAATTAATTATAGAGCCTTCACCCAGTAGCTTATGGAAGCAGAAGCAGAGATTCACAGCTAAGCACTAAGTCTAACTCCTGGGATCCAGTTGGAAAGAGGGAGGAATGATGAGCAAAGGGGTCAAGACTATGCTGGGGAAACCCATAGAAACAGCTGACCTGAGCAAGTAGGAGCTCATGGACCCCAGTCTGACAGCCGGGCAACCAACATAAAACCGAACCAGACACTCTGAACGTGGGTGCCAGTTGGGGAGCCTGGGCAGTCTATGAGGCCTCTGGCAGTGGAACCAGTATTTATTCCTAGTGTATGAATGGGCTTTGGGAACCCATTCCCTATGGAGGGATACTCTCTCAGCCCAGATACACAGGGGAAGGCCTAGGTCCTGCGCCAAATGATGTGTCAAACTTTGATGATCCCTCATGGGAGGCCTCTCCCTTCGTGGGGAGTGGATAGGGGGTGAAATGGGGGTTGGTGGGCGGTATGGGAGGATGAGAGGGAGAGGAAATTGGGACTGGTATGTAAAATAAGATTGTTTTTAATTTAAATAATACTTTTTAAAAAGAAAAAGAAAAGAAAAAAATCTTGGCAACCAACACAAGACCTAAAACACAAAGATTAGTAGTAACACTGATAAATGAGAAATATTGCTATTATGTCCCCTTTGAAATGATAGGATGATAAAGACATACCACCTCTGTGATACATCCCCCAAATCCACAGATCTAGTCTGAACGCAGGAAAACACAAGACAACCCCAAATTTGAGAGATGTTTCTCAAAACATTTGACTGGTAATCTTAAAAAGTGTGAGGTAATGAAGGAAGTTAAGACTAAACTATCAGGTATTGGAATATACTAATGAGACATGACAAACAAATCCAAAGGACTATCCTGTAAGGGTTCTGCACCACAAAGTCGACATTGGAAAAAAATAAAAAAGACAAAACAAAACAAGAAATCCTTAGGTAATCTAAATAAAACCTCTTTTCCTGTCTCATGAGTCACTGTTTACATTTCTGGCTTCTTCTCACACTTACTCCCATCTAAATACACAGATTTAGCAACTAGAAGTCTGCTCCACATAGAAGAGAGAGAGCATGGAAGCTTTGAAGCAAGATCCTAGAAAGAGCAATAGAACCCGTGATGCGGAAACAAAGGGTTAACATTAGGAGTGGAAGGGTTCAGCCTGCATGAAGGAAGGTACAAGAACTGGGTGAAAGAATCAACCAAAATAACTATGTATGAAAATGATGCAAAGGGAACTGTTTCTTTGCAAGCTAATGGGAGGGAGAGAGGAAGGAAGGAAGGAAGGAAGGAAGGAAGGAAGGAAGGAAGGAAGGAAGGAAGGAAGATTTCAAAGCTTCTGGGACTCTTTCACTCTCTGGGCTTTTATTTGGGGACTCCCCTGGCATATACAATTTAAGTAAGACCCTATTACTGAAGATATACTTCTGCCAGAAAACTTGAAGGAACAAGTTGGAAATGACCTGGAAGCCTTCTATCTGAGAACTAGCTCTCACAATACCAGGAGCTATACAACCTGTCAAGGGAGAAAAGCAATAAATAGCCCTACCCAGCTACAGCATCTATGAACAACAATGACAAGAATGGAAAAATAGCAGAAAAGGTGCAATAGAAGCACAAATCCTTGGGTAGCCAGCATCCATCTAATTGGACTTGAATCTCACTCAATAGTATGGAATTCATACATGGCAATGTAAATCCAGCCCACCATCTGTGGCTGATAAGTCCAAGGACCTTAGAACAGAACCAACTACTACAACTTTTCTAAACCAGTAGAATTTCTAACTGCGTTTAAATAGCCTTATATTTGCAGGTATGTGTAGCTCTCACATCTTACAAAGAGACCATTGCAGAAAGACCCATCTGATCAAAAGGCAGAAAACAGCTGACTTAGGGTTCCCGGGTGCCCAGAGCCAGTTTATGTATCAACATACAACCTTGACCTCAAGGATCAGGGAGCAGTCTGAGGCTTGGTGAGAGCTCATGGAAACAGGATCAGCCCTTTCAGCCTGAGGTAGAAGTAAGAGCTAGTGGCAGCAGAACCAGGCTGCTGGCGGTAGTGTTATGAACTTCCACGTAAACTTCACAAAAGCTTAAAAAGGGAGTTTTGGAAGCAAAAGAACAGAGACAAGCACAACTTGGTAGCAGCATTTTCTCAGGTGGTCTCTGTTTGCTAGAGACAAGCAGAGACCCGAGCAGCTCCTTTAAGAGATGTTTCCGGACTCAGCATTAACAGAAAAAACCACAGGGCTCTTTTTAAGAGGTCCAGCTAGCTCAGTCAGTAGAGAATGAGACTCTTAATCTCAGAGTCGTGGGTTCATGCCCCACACAGCTGGAGTGGCAGGGACTACATCTCCAAGCTGGTAGCATGCTTGTTGACGGCAGCATAGACCAAGGCACCGACTATGGCTCTCAGTGCTGGCAGTAGACGTACACCCTCCACTGTTTTAACTTTAGCAGCGTTGTTTACCACATAAAAGACTGCGTGGCCAGAAAAAAGTAAAGATTTTCAATAAAAACAGATGAAGAAAAACCTCTAAAGGTTTACAGTGTATTTAAAAATATGTGTAGGCTTGTGAGAGAAAAAGAAACAGGAGGAAATAGAGTAGCTGGGTGTGGTGGCACATACCTTTAATCCCAGCACTCCAAAGGGAGAGGAGGCAAGTAGATTTCTGTGACTTCAAGGCCAGCCTGGTATACAGAGTGAATTCAAGGGCAGCCAAAGTTACATAGAGAAACCCTGTCTCATAGGAAAAAATAAAGGTAAAAGAAATAGAGTAATAAAAAAAAAGCCACATAAAAATGGAAAATACTCACAGAGTCTGGATACTATATGCTATATTGTTGTCTTTAAATTGTTTGATTGCCGAGGAAAGAGTTACAGGTGCTAAAATACATTTGATTATAAGTGCTGCTGAATTAATCCAACTTATACATTTTTAAAATGCTTTGACTTCAAAATTTAAGTCTAAGGACGGGCTACTTGGGAAAAGATTTCTTGCTTGTGTTTTCACAGAAAATGAAAAGTTGTGGATTCCTTCCAGACTAATATGGTTTGATCAAGCAAGAACCCCTGGTGCAGTGGCCCAACTGATCCTACATCCAAAACAGTTGAGATGATGCAGCCATAGATGACTACAGCCAGATTTCTGTGTTTTATCATGATCTCCATGGTATGGACATCACCACCAACCAGCAGGAAGTAGTTTGGAATGAACAATGCCCAAATTCCCAAATACTGTTTATAAATGTTTGTTTTCATTTAAATGGGGTTGGTTATAAATGGTAATGATCACAGTCAATCTCTTTTTAAAGGAAAAAAGGGGGAATAGGGTATGGAGATGAATACTTTACATTGGTATGGATTTTCATTTATTGATATAAATTTAAGGTCAATTTTGTAATACGCATAATTAAATACAGATCATATACTCACCTATAAACGTCACAACCTACAGATAGGTTAGTGAGGTTTTCTAGATTTACAGAGATGTATTTGAGATGGTTAGATATTCTTCAAACCTTTCAAAGACCTACAGAATATATAACATTTAAATGGTTTAGGGTTTTTTTTGACAGTGAGACACAACTACTCCTGGCCCACCAATTACATAAGAAAGGAAGATGGGCATTGAAGAAACTCAATATGGAATTTGCCTTCTACATGGCAAGATTAGCCATTTGGGCAAGAAACTGCTCTTGCCTGGACTGTTGCTGTATAAACTGGACATGCAGGACCTACAAGAAAGTGACTGCTGAACTTACAAAACAAGAAGAACAGTCCTGAAGGGTTCCTGTTGAAATGGAGAAGTGTGCCAGACACACTGTGGCCTATGGGCTGAAGATGGATGCCCCAACATTACAGAGGAACTTTGGGCGACTTTCCAGGTAGCAAGATGTCTCTGTCAATTCTAGAGTTTATATATTATCCTTCTGTGGTCTTTGATGGAATTGAAGACAGATAGTTATGGTTATAGTTTTCTTTAGTTATTATAAATGATAAGCTACATATAAGACTTTAGAATCACAAAGATAGGATAGACGATAAAATATTTTCTTTAAATCTTGCTAAATGTTAATGAACTAAATATTGTAACTATAGTTCTTACTTGATAACTGTTTTCTTATATATTTTACTATGTTAATGGTAAAACCCTTCTTTTTACTTAGAGAGAAAAGTGGAGATGATGGGGGAGGTCCTTTTGTGTATAAAGTACTGTTGGCCAATAGGAAAGCAAGATAGGTGGGACTAGGAGTCAAGGAGGATTCTGGGAAATGTAGTAAAGATATCCAGGCAGGAAGCAGCATAGCAGGCAGACTCATATATAAGCAGGGACAAACAGGAAGTTACTCTCTTCTTGCTCTTGCTCCTCTTCCTCCTGCTCTCTTCTCTACGGAGCTACCATGTGATCCAGGGAAGAGGACGCCAGCGAAAGGCATCCTCGATAAGTCTTATAAAATATATAGATTTATGATAATTAAGACTGAGCTAGCATATAAGAAATCCTAGTCAATTGGCCAGCAGCATTGTAAACTAATATAAGACTCTGTGTGTTATTCTGGGAGACCACATGGCTGCAGGGCTCAGGCCACTGGCAGAAAGATTTATCGTTACAGAGAAATAGTCTTCTCTAGGCACAGGCCCAATGATAGATTAACCAGTTCCAAGAGGTCATCCCTAAACACATCAGAATAACAGTAAATGATCTCAGCAGTTTATATTTATAAACTTACGTGTGTGTGTGTGTGTGTGTGTGTGTGAGAGAGAGAGAGAGAGAGAGAGAGTGAGTATGTATGTGTGTGTAAAAATATATCTAAAGAACAAGAAGCCATGACATTGAGGAGTAGGAGGAACATAGGGCAATTGGAGGGAGAAGGGAAAGGATAATGCAAATACAGTAATTATGTATGAAATTCTACAAAACATTTTAGGCTAAAAATAAAAATATGGAGTTATTTCGCTCTAATTGGCCAAGTTGTTACTCTTTATCTGCTTTCTACCATTTACTACTTTGTCTTGAATAAGAAATCAAACAAGCCAAGCAGCTTTTACAAATGAATGTTTGACAATCCAAATTCACAGCTTTACTAGAATAATTAACTAAGATAGTTTATGTAAAGTCATTTTGTAAAGTCCTACACAGACAAGCATAATAGTGCATCCCTGTAATATTGGAAAATCTTGAGTTTAAAGTCAACTTCATTGCATTGTTAGTATAAGATCGGGTTGCAGGCTTAGGATTAATTTTATGCAAACATTTACATTATTATCAGAAATGTTCATTATTACACATATTAATCAAATATTTTATCTTCTATATTCACATCCATTCTCTTCTATTCTGCCATTCATATATATATTATATAAATATATACATGGGCTGAGTGGTGGTGGTGATGCCTTTAATCCCAGCACTCCAGAGGCAGAGGCAGGTGAATCCCTGTGAGTTTGAGACCAGCCTGGTCTACAGAGCAAGTTCCAGGACAGCCTCCAAAGCCACAGAGAAACCCTGACTCAAAAACAACAAAAAATTATAATAATATACATGGTATATTATAAAATATATGATATAATGTACATAATAATATAATATCTCTTTCACTGTTCTCTCCCTCAGTCCCTTCCCCAACTCGGTCTTCTTGAGCCCTCATGTTCTCATCCTCCATCCTCTCCCTTCTAACCCCCCCTCCCAGTTTACCCAGGAGATCTTAACTATTTTCCCTTCCTGGGATCCTCCATGTGTGTTGCCTCTTAGGGTCCTGTTCTCACCTAGTTCCTCTGGGGTCGTGATAGCCTAGTTATCTTTTGCTTTATGTCTAATATCCATTTATGAGTGAATACATACTTTGTTTATCTTACTGGGTCTGGGTTACCTCACTCAGGATGTTTTTTCCTAGTTCCATCCATTTGCCTGCAAATTTCAAGATGCCATTGTTTTTACCACTGAGTAATACTCCCTTGTGTAAATGTATCACATTTTTTAAAATCCATTCTTTGGTAGAGGGGCATCTAAAAACATCATAGTCCCATAATGTATTCTTATAAATGAACTTTAAAATCAAATTCTTACATTATATCTTCAGTAACTCCTTTAACCTTCAGACCAGGATGGTGGGACAGTCAAGTACCATTGTTCACCTGATACAGTGAAAGACAAAGCACATAAAAACTTGAGGGAAATGGATTTTTTTTTCCTCTCCAGGGTGCAGTATACAGTTATTTATGTATGGTTTAATGGGTTTCATCAAGGATCCACTGTTTTATTTATTTAGATATTGTGTCTTCTGGTTTTTTGAGTTTTAAGCAAAATTAATAGGAATCATTCAAGAAAAACTATGTATATGAACAAAAATCATATTCTCAGTACCAAGTGAAAGACAGCTACAATTTATAGACTTTAAGAGGAAATAACTATGATTGCAAATAATTCTTATAAGCTAAGTTGTCTAGATTGGTATGAAAAGGAGATCAAGCATTCTAAGTAAAAGCAAACAGCTGAACAGAGAGAGCCTTGAAACAAAACAGCCTGCTGCCCAAATTAGAGCTGATTAAGCTTATAAAACATTTCCTGGATGATAAGAACACATAGAGGAGAATAGAGGGAGCCCAGTAAAGAATAAAAGCAGACTTAGGAACAGGTTGAACTATAAAATATATTCTCTAGGCCATTATACATTCATTACTGATAAGGTATAAAATTTGGATGCCTAAGAGTCTTAGGCATAATTTCTTGTCAAATCATTAATAACTGCTGATACAAGCACAAGCAAACTTCTAGGAAATTAAGATTTTTTTTTTTAACAAAATCAAAATCCTAAGTAGAGAGAAGTTACTAAAACCAAAGAAAAATAACAAAAATATTTTCAGGGGGAAAAATCAATCTAGAGTGGTTAAATATATTACAAAACACTTCTGACTTTCAACAACAAAACGAGATACTCAAATTAACAGGAAAAAATAAACAGAAAAGAAACAAAATCTGAGTGAACTTAGGTGTCATTTAAATAAATACTTCAAGCCACTATTTTGAACATGTCCAGGCCAGTCCGCATGCATAGCAGGCACTTCCCCCCTGAGCCAAGCCGCCAAGCCTGCCTCCGTGCTTGAGACTGTTGTCAGAGAGGCACTTGACCCAGAGACAGCAATGAGAAAAGGACGCACCTGAGCCAATTAGGAGCTTGGAAGAGGGTATAAAGGCAGATCTACCGTCCTCAGGAAATGAGTCTGCAGCAGGCTCTGCTGCGCACTGACCCCCAGTGCCTGAGTCATTGGTGCTACTCCATCTTCTCACCCCCTCCCACAAGGGGTGTATGAGTAGGGTAACCCGAAACATTCTAAATTTTGAAATAAAACGACCAGAATGAAAGTTTCATTAAATTAGTTCAAGAACTATTACAAGACTGTCTGGGCCCCAGAGGCCTCACACACACACACACACACACACACACACACACACACACACACACACACACACACAGAAAAAAAAAAAAAAAAAAAAAAAAAAAAACCAACAACAATATAAATGCTTTCTATAACTCTTGGCTGCCCATATGATGAGACCTACACTGCTGAAGACACTACACACCCTGACTGTAAGAAAAAAAAAAAGAAAGAAAGGAAAAAGGAAAGGAAGGAAGGAAGGAAGGGAGAAAGAAAGAAAGAAAGAAAGAAAGAAAGGAAGGAAGGAAGGAAGGAAGGAAGGAAGGAAGGAAGGAAGAAAGAAAGGAAGAAAGAAAGAAAGAAAACCAAGCAGGAATGGAGCAGAAACTTCCTGCCCGCAGGCTTAGTTTTCATAATGCTGGAAGGTGCTACACAGACTGATAACTAGGGACTGAAGGGCATCAACAGTCTTACCCAGCATTAAACCCTATGAACTACAATACAACCTGCCATAAAAGGTGTGTCCATTCACGCAGTAGTGACTCAGCTGTTATGGAGGTAACCAACTACTTTCTGTTTAGATGTGAGACTTACTCTACAGAATGCCTCATGCTGTGCAACAATCTTTGGACACTGTAAATGTGTATTACCCTCATTGTTAATAAACAGCTGACTGGCCTATAGCTGTAAATATGTATTACCCTCATTGGTTAATAAATAGCTGACTGGCCTATAGCTGGGAAGGAAGAGACCAGGCAGGAGAGCAAGACTACAAAGACACTGGGAAGAAGGGCAGAATCTCGGGAGATACAATGAGATGCAGAGCAAGCAGGATGGAAAGTACATGAATGAGGTAAATCAGCCTCAGGGCAGCACATATGGGTTGATTTAAAATGTATGAGTTAGTTAATAACAAGTCTGAGCTATAAGCAAAGCACTTATAATTAATAATAAGTCTGTGTGGTTATTCAGGAAATGGCTGGTGGACAGAAAAGTCTATCTACAGCTTAGTATTTTAAATCAGATAAAAAACCCATGCCTGGGAAGGACATAGTCCCTGGAAGAGGGTGTCACTGTTATTTAACTAAATTGTCATAAATTGTCAACTAAACTGCCTTCTAAATATCTGTATTTATTCCCACAGACAAACATTATTTTCTTAATCAGAAAGGCCTTTCACTGAAGTGAATGGAGGTGAACATAAGACTCATGGCTGTCCAACATGTTGAGGCTATGCAACAGTTGAAGTCTCAGCCTTAAAGAAGACATTTATACCTCCCCTGTGAAGATCAAGGATCACCATGGATGAGGGAACATAAAAAATGTAGAAGCTAGAGGACTAGGAGAAATACTGGGAAATACTACTCAGGAGAGTGCTATGGTCTCACATGGTTTCACAGCAGATGTGCCTGCCTGCATTGGTACTGCACAGGACAGAACCAACAGTCAGTTAGTGACAACTGAGGGACCAGCAGGACCCTACCTCTCCTACCTGAACTACTGACTACTGATAGATTCTGGAGAATGGGAAGTCATCATCTTCAGTTGTGTATTCACCAATGAACCCACCAGGTTTCAATATATAATTCCAAACCCATGGTCACATGGGTAACCCCCTTTTAAGCTCAGTGATTCATAAAACAAAGCATTGAAGGCATAGATGTGGGAAAGATTTATAGAGAAAGGAGACAGGCACAGTTGAGGAGTAAATAAGAGAGGTTGTGAGATTAATCAGAACATATTATATGTATGTATGACATTGTCAAAGAACATCTTAATTAATAAAAAAGAAGACTTTACCACTTGGAACAGAAGGTACTGACAAATCAAAAATGGGATTCCATCCAAACCCAGATCATTGAAAACATGAATTTTTAAAACTCACTCCCAGGAACATCGTTGACTCAAAGGCTATTATACTACCAAGAAACGATTTGAGCAACCTACAGGCAACTCAACCTACATGATAACTCATGAAAAGCTATACCATAGACAACGTGTGGGAAGCTACATAACCTAAGAATTCTACTCCAGTCAATTATTTCCTCTTACACTAGCTTGCAGCCACATGAGCTTCATAATCCTCTTCCCTTTATCCATGAGGAAATTCTAACAGACTTGATTTCATGAGGATTACCTGTAGGTGATCAAAAGTCCCTAATTCTAAACAATGAAGGTGATGTCCAGCCCAAAAGAAACATGACAATAAGTTGTAGATAACATAATAAGCAGGTCAATAGAGCTAGACCTGATGGCATAGTCCTGTAATCTCTGCCCTTGAAAGGCTGAGGCCACAGGACAAGTTCAGGGGCTGCCTGGGATATTGAGTGAGTTTAAGCCCAGCCAGGGAAACTTTGTGAAGACTTGTCTCAAAATGGAAGTAACAAGAAGGGTTGAGGACATAGTCCAGTGCTAAGGTTATTGCCCAACACAATCACCAGTATATCAAAGGAAGGGAGGAAGGGAGGAAAGGAATAAGGGAGGAGGAAAGGGGAAAACAAAAGAAGAAAGAAACTGATAAAGAAATGGGAAAATAAAGGAAGGAAGAAAGGAATCACTAGAGGTTATCCAATATAATGAGAACAAAATATTGAAAAAATAAAGATTCCAAAGGCCTGTGGGACAACATCAATCATGTGATATATTGTAAAAGGAGAGCAACGAGAAAGTGTTAGGAAAATAAGAGAGGTTAAAAGAAAAATGGCCGAAAATGAAAGTAATCAAAGAAAGAAAGGGTTAAAGAATATTCCACCGCTATCAAATAGCACTTTTTTTCATTGAAAAAAAAAGTTTTTCATACAATATATTCTGATCATAGTTTCCTTTCTTCTTACTCCTCCCAGATCCTCACCCATTCAACTTCACACTTTTTCTTTCTTAATAGACAACAAATAGGCAAACAAAAAGGATTAAACCCATTTTTGTTTGTTTGTTTGTTTTTTGAGACAGGGTTTCTCTGTGTAGCTTTGGAGCCTATCTTGGCACTAGCTCTGTAGACCAGGCTGGCCTCGAACTCACAGAGATCCGCCTGCCTCTGCCTCCCGAGTGCTGGGATTAAAGGCGTGCACCACCAACAGCCAGCAAACCCAAGTTTTTTAAAGAAGAAAAGAACACAAGAAACATACACACAGTCATAAAACCACAAAATCAGAAGCCATCATATACAAGTAAAGGATCAGTAGACAAAATATCCAAACAAAGCAATATGAAACAAATAGTCTACAAAAATAGCATCCTGTTCATTTTGTGTTGGTCATCTACTACTGGGCTTGAGCCTACCCTTAAGTGTGGTTAATATACACAGTGGAACTCCACTGGAGAAGACCAATTTTTCTTTTGCAACTGGATGTAAATTAGAGGTAGCTTCTCAGTTCGGGATGGGAGTCTATGTCCACTTTCTCCTCTCTGTGATGGGACTCCAACTGGCTTGAACCTGTGCAGGCCCTGTACATACTACCACAGTCTCTGTGAGTTCACATGTGTGTTGCTGTGTCTGTAAGACATTGTTTCCCTGGAGTCATCACCCCCTCTGACTCTTACAATCCTTCTACTTCCTCTTCCAAATAGTTCCCGGAGTCCCAGAGAGGGGGGCGATTAAGAAAGCCCTTTAGTGTTCCAGTGTCTCACTCTCTGCACATTGTCCAGGTGTGATACTACATACTAACAGAGGGAAGCAATTCATCAAAAAGATAAAGCAATTGTTAATATGTATGCACTAAAGCTTGCAGATCTCAATTTTATATAACAAGTACTAAACAGCATAAAATTTCACATAATCCATGACACATTGCTCCTCTGTTGTGAGTGTGTTTTCCAGGCCGATTCTACCTCATTTCTGTTTCCCACTGTTCCATATGATCCCTGGAGCTCCAGTGAGGTTTTCCTTCATCTTGAGACTATAGCCCATCTCATCTATCTCTTCTTTGCATCTACATAGTCTATCTTCATATCCATCTCCAATTAGTTGTTCTATTTTATGGAAACCTCTACTATCCCACCTACCCTTGGCTCAAAGCTACATTGCTCCTCTAACCTCACCCCTTGGCTCCCTACCACATGGCTTCTCTATTTCGGTGAGCCCCAAATGAGATTCTGTGGCCCACCTCACCTCCAGTTCTACACCAGACTGGTCTTTTCATCTCTGGTTAGTAGCCCTATCCCACCTCACCTTGTCTCCCCATTCCTATGATCCCCATGAGTGCCCTACCCCTCTGAGATCCAGGGCCCTTCCACCCCACTTCTGAAGACATTCACTATCCCTCCAACTGTCTGCTCTGTCCAGGGCCTACTCAAAACAGACATTCTACACAGTTGCTATGAACCTAGACCAGACATGCATATGTTAGGACACTCTATTGCTGTACTTGGCTTCCCATCTTGGGCTTCATACACCTGAGACACTGTACTGGCTAGTTTTATGTCAGCTTGACACAAATTAGAGTCATCAAAGTGGAGGGAAGTCTCACATGAGAAAATGCCTCCATAAGACTGGGCTGTAGGCAAGCCTGTAGGGTATTTTCTTAATTAGTGATTGATGTGTGAGTACCCCCATAATGGGTGGTGCAATCCCTGGACTGGTGGTCCTGAGTTCTAAAATAAAGCATGCTGAGCAAGTCAGTAAGCCACACTTCTCTATGGCATTTCTGCCCTGTTTGAGTTTCTGCCCTGACTTTACTCAGAGATCAACTGCTACCTGGAAGTGTAAACTGAAATAAACCTTTTCCTCCCCAAGTTGCTTTGGTCATGGTATTTCATCACAGCAATAGAAACCCTAACTAAGACAGAGAAACCTACAAGATATCTAGCCTGACATCTTGCTTGGGAATTCTAATTCACGGGCTAAAATTTCATACCGAAAGATAACCAAGAGTATAGATTCAGATACTCAAAGGAATGTATATTTTATTACAGAGAAACTTGCATGTCTATTTTCATTGCTGTTCTATTCACAATGGCTGTAAAATGGAATAAACTTAGATGCCCATTAACAGATGGGTGGGTAAAAAGAAGTTATTCATATACACAGTGAAATCTTACTTAGCTATGAAGGAAATATAATCCTGAAAATCAAAGGCAAATAGATAGAACTGGAAAAAATACCAAGTAATATAATTCAGGTCATGAAAGACAAATGTTGCATGTTTGCCATTCCTAAGTACATCCTAGCTTCAAATCTTTTCTTTTGTGTGTTTAACTTAGAATACAAGTGGAAGCCAGAAATAGGCCTCTGACATGTGGGTATCTAGGGAGGGGAGATAATAGATTATAAGTAAAATTACAGTGGAGAAGCAGAATACTGGGGATTGAGAGGCTTAAACAGCAAGGGGAGCAGAATATGAAAGAGGTCAGAGGTAGGAGAGGGCTAACCCAAAAGAAGGATATATGAAAGCTATGTGGAAGCATATTGTCTCTCAAGCCAATTACAAATACAGTTGGAGGTATGGCAGACAGCATGTGATAGGAAAGAAGAGGGGCAGGTCCTGAGGGCTAGAGGGTTAAAGCATGGATCGATTAGAGAGGTGAGCAGAGGAAGGGAAATGGATGATTAGTCAGAGCTAAGGCTACAGGAAAAGCCTTTTGAAAACATCCTACTTAATAAGCTAATTTCAAAATGTAACTTTTAAATACAATTTAAATGAAATTACCCTGCATGAGTGCACAATGTCACTTACAGAAGAGGTTATTAAATGAAAATCTTATAATAAATGGCATGTGACACCTCCCTACAAGCTATTAATCAAGGAGGTTCTAGGGGTCTCCAAAAAAACAAAGGATATTGCCTTTACCCTTAGTCATCCACCACAACTGGCTACACAAGTGCACACTTGGGCTGGAGGCCATAGAAAAAATCAACCTCAAACTGACTGCAAAACTTCTTCCCTCCTGGCTACCATTTTTATTGCCAGGCTGTCCTATGAAGGCTGCTAGGGTGGTGAGGAAGACATCAATGGTCATAAAAATGCCCTGGACCCTTCATGCTATAATATTACAGGGTACATCACAATGTATTATGGGTATTTTGTCTGCATAAACAGCTGTGGACCTCCTGCATTAGTGCTTCTGGAAGCCAGAAGAGGGCATTAGATTCCTTGGAATAAAGATCTAGACTGTTGTGAACTGCCTAAGAGTGCTTGGAACTGAACCCAGGTCCTCTGGAAGAACAGTCAATGCTCTTAATACCGGAGCCATCTCTCTAGCTTCAAGAGGTAAGTCCAAGAGTCCACTGGCTACATCTTCTGCCCTACCATCACTGTATAAAACAGCTCTTCTGGAACTTGGATTATAAGCAATTCTTTTAAATATCTTCACCCCTAGGCTAGTAAACTAAAAACAACTACTAAATCCTACAATTAGCATTTGGAAAAATGATGCCTCACACCATTTTACTAGCATTATCTTGTCTTCTGTACCGATGAGACTCCCAAAATAGCAACCTCTTTTTTAACTATTTGCCAAGGCTTATTTTCTGCTTTGATGACCCGAAATAAAAATGTGAAACTATATAACCCTTTAGCATTAGTTGTCTAGTCAAGATTAAATAGGAATATTTTTCAAATCTTTAAAACAATTAGTTTGAAAATGATTAGCATGAGTTTATAAAGTTTAAATTTTCATGGAAATAATTCTCCCAAAAAATGCCAACTTGCTGTTTATTTTAAATTGTAGTATTATACATGTTCATTTGATGACATTCATATTTCTAAGAAGAAAAAATCAAAAGTGTGCAGCAACACGTTAAGTGAAAACCATAAGAGCTCATTCCAAACAGGTGAAGCCAATTAGCATAATGCAGGCTATTTTAAAAAACAAACAAGTAAAACTTTCAGTTTTCTGCACTAATTTTAAGACTTTAAAAACTTCCAGATAATGGGAAGCCCCAGAAGTCTTTGGAAAATGTTTCTTCATTCTATATACTTCCTACAACAGCTGCTCCTTTGCAGCTTCAGAGCATTGTGGATTTCTATCATAAAACCTGAAGAGAAAGAGGGGTGAAAGCAAGAACTACACTTCTCAAATGTCTTCACAGGTTAAATATTTGGGAGGGTCAACTTTCCAATTAGGGTTAGAATAGAATAAAGTATTTCACTCTTTCCCTCACAGCATGCATATATATTATATATATATATATATATATATATATATATATATATATATATATATATCGTTCCTCAGTTTGATGATTGGCTCAGTTTTCTGTACTAGCTCATTGTTGGCAAATGCTTCTAGGATAATAAAAGAAGTACATTTTGTATTTTCAAGATTTGTAGTTTAACATTTCATAGAGATAATTACCAATGCCTTATTTGGGGTGGGTGGGGGAGTAGCCATTAAGGTGACTCCTAACCCAATCCATGAAGCATAATTGAAAATGAAAAAGACAGGAGATGGTGAGAGCATTTAGTCTGCTATGGGCTGGGAAGCCACTTCTAAGAAAGGGATCTGGCTAAGCCTGGCTTAGACACAAATGTATTAATGGATTTGGAGTTATATATCTCTAGACTCACTAAAATTTAATATAATGTGAGCGTGTCAACTATGTCACTCACTGTTCTTCTGGTGTCTTGATGGAGTTTGTTATAGGAGTCTCTTGATTGGTCACTTTTCACAATGTTACTTAATTTTTAGCTACCAAAATTTTGTAGGCTAGACTTCGGTACATTCAAAAATAAAGTTGCAATAAGCAAAGGAGATATTTACTATAAATGATATAATACTCAGTCAAAGAAGATAATGATCACAGCTATGAACTTTTTATAAAAATAGGTATTCTGGACAGCTGGTAGTTAACACTGTCAATAGGACAAAAGGGAATGGGAAAAAATCTTCACCAATTACACATCTGACAGAGGGCTGATATCAAAAATACATAAAGAACTCAAGAAACTAGACATCAATAACCCAAATAATCCAATTAAAAAATAGAGTACAGACCTAAACAGAAGACTCTAAAATGGCAGAAAAACATTTAAATGCACATTAACTTTAGCCATCAGAGAAAAGCAAATCAAAATGACTCTGAGATTCCATCTTACACTGTCAGAATGGCTAAAATCAAAAACACAAGAGACAGCTTATGCTGGAGAGGATGTGAAACTAGGGGAACACTCTTCCACTGCTGGTGTGAGTACTCATGGGGGCTCAGAGACTGAAGCAGCGCTCTGGAGCCTGCATGAGTCTGTACTGGGTCCTCTGTGGTGTTTAGCTTGGGCTTTTTGTGGGACTCCTCACAGTGGAAGTTGGGGCATCTCTAACTCTTTTTCCTGCTCTTGGGATACTTTTCTTTCTCCTGGGATGCCATGCCCAACCTTGGGGGTTTGGGCTTAGTCTTACTGCATCTTGTTATGTCTAGTTCAGTTGTCACCCTGGGAGGCCTGCTCCTTTCTGAAGGGAAAAGGAGGAGCAGTGCATCTGGGTGAGGAGAGGTTGCAGGGATCACCTGGAAGTAGAGGGAGGAGAGGCTGTGGTCTGTCGTACTGTAAAAGAAGAATAAATAAAAAGAAAAAAAATTCCCTTGGTAGATCATTGATCTCCTAATTCACAATTATAATTTCAGTATTACTAATGCCACTTTGAGATTATTATTGAAGAAAAACAGTAATTGAAATAAACATTACTAAAAAAAATGAACCTCCTGGTCTCCAGAGAGAGTGCCAGGATAGGCTCCAAAGCTACACAGAGAAACCCTGTCTCGAAAAGCAACAAAACAATGAACCTCTGATTATACCAGGGGTACAGTAGGAAACAAAGTTTAGAGAAAGAAATCAAAGGAAAGAAATGGCCTTCCTTTTCCTTGTTCAGGCACTTATACACACACCCCTATGCATATATACACATGTAATCATAGGCACTTATATACACACACCCCTGTGCATATACACATATAATCACAGGCACATATGCACTGTACATACATGTACAAATATGCAGCAATTGCAAAGATTCAAATTAGAAAAGTGCCAATGTGATAAAATAAGACATGCAAATGCTTTTCTACCTTCTAAGAAAGTTCAAATTAATCCCAATTGTGTCATAACTTCTGTTAGTTCCTTTGTCTCTTTGTTAAGTTTCTCTCTGGTGGTCCTGTCCAGTGGTGAGATTCTGGTGTTGAAGTCTCCCACTATAACTGTGTGAGGTCTTATTTGTGATTTGAGTTTTAATAATGTTTCTTTTACAAATGTTGGTGCCTTTGTATTTGTATTTAGAATTGAGATTTCTTCCTGATGGATTTTTCCTGTGATGAATATGAAAAGACCTTCTTCATTCAGGAAAATGGGAATCACTCTACCAGAGGATCCAGCAATTCCACTCTTAGGCATATACCCAAAAGAAGCACATTCATACAACAAAGACATCTGTCCAACTATGTTCATAGCAGCACTATTTGTAATAGCCAGAAACTGGAAGCAGCCTAGATGCCCCTCAACTGAAGAATGGATAGAGAAAATGTGGTACATTTACACAATGGAGTACTACTCAGTAGGAAAAAAAAATGGAATCTTGAAATTCGAAGGCAAATGGATGGAACTAGAAGAAACCATTCTGAGCGAGGTAACCCAATCACAAAAAGACAAACATGGTATGTACTCACTCATATGTGGATTTTAGCCATAGAGTAAAGGATTACCACCCTACAATCCACACTGCCAGAGAAGCTAGTAAACAAGGAGGACCCTAAGAGAGACATACATGGTGCCCTGGAGAATGGGAAAGGGACCAGATCTCCTGAGCAAATTGGGAGCACGGGAAGAGGGGGAGAGAGAGGGAACTAGGAGTATGAGAAGAGGAGAAGAGGAGGGGTGAGGAAGACATGATGGGGTAGGACGGTTGAGTTGAGGGAAGAAGAGAAGACAGCAAGATAAGAGACAATATAATAAAGGGAAACATTATAGGTTTAAAGAGAAATGTCAGGAGAGCTACAAATATGATCCCAACTAACAATCTAAGCAACAGAGGAGAGGCTACATTAAATGCCCTCTCCTGATAATGAGATTGATGACTAATTCATATGTCATCGTATACCCTTCATCCAACAGCTGGTGGAAATAGAAGCAGACACCCACACTTAAACCTTGAACTGAACTGGAATCCAGTTGCAGAGGAAGAGGACTGATGAGCAAAGGGGTCCACACCAGGCTGGTGAAACCCAAAGAAACAGCTGACCTGAACAAGGGAGAGCTCTTGGTCCCCAGAATTATAGCTGTGAAACCATCATGGGACTGATCCAAACCCCCTGAATATGGGTATCAATGAGGAGACCTTGGAAATCTATAGGACCTCTTATAGTGGATCAATACTTATCCCTATCATAGGAATGGACTTTGGGAGCCCATCCCACATGGAGGATACTCCCTGAGTCTAGACACAAGGGGGTTGGCCTAGGCTCTATCCAAAGGATATGACAGACGTTAAAGACCCTTTGTGGAAGGCCTCACCCTTCCTTGGGAGAAGAAAGGGTATGGGATAGGTAGGGTATTAGTTGGGGGGGAGGGGAGGTAGGGGGGTAAGGGACCTGGGATTGACATGTAAAATAATTTTCTTTCTAATTAAAATAAAAAAGAGGAAAAAGAAAAAGAAAAGTCAAAAAAGAAAGTTCAAATTATAATAACTATCCATAGACAAAAATACTTTTGTCAAAATTACAAAATTTGAGAAAAAAAAAGGTGATATACCAGAATGGATATTATAATAAAATAAGGCCACATTAGAAAAGTAAAAATAAAAAAAAAAAATGATGGTCCTTTCCCTTTCCTCAAGTTGATGTTTTATATCATTTAGACTTCTACAGTGACTAAAGAAATCTGCAGCAGACATGCAGTTGACCTAATATTCTGGGACCCTTCCCAGGAAGTTCTGCCTGGTATCACTCCACAAAGAGCACAGGAGCTAAGAGGTTGGGTAGAAACAGTAAGGAGGGAGGAGACACCAACAATGAGCTTTCGAATGTTGATGGTGAACTCTATGTTCCTGCTAGCAGTGGCCAGGAAGTGGCAGAGGCCACCCATAAGCCATTATGCGCATTCCCACAAATGATGAGACAGTCTACCTGTTTGAATCCCCAGAGCGCTAGCCAACAAATACAGCCTCTAACTGTAAGAGACATACCTACTACAGTGCAGTTTAACAATAACAAAAGCTGCATGCACCATAAACAAATAAATAGATTAAATAAATAATTTAAATGGAAGAATAAAAAAGAAAAAATGTAGTTCTGTCACTCATGGTTTAAATAACACTCTTCCCATGGAAGGAAACAACCACTAAGCATATTTCAGTAAATAGTAGAGAGCACCTCTATCACACCCAGAAGTTTAAACAGCTACCTCAACCTCAAATTCCACTACTTGTCACCACCTAGACCAGGAGACAAACCTCAATCCAACAGCTCTAAGTGTAACAGCTGGATCCATCCATCCATCCTAAGCATCATTCTGCCTGTCCTTTGGGCCCAGCCTCATGGAGAACTGAAGTAGCAGTACCACCTGGCCAAGAAATATAGCCTGTGGTAGATCAACAGTGCCCAGGCAGCAGCTGCCTAATGTCAGTAGTCTCAGTGGAGAGAAGGGCCCAGGCAAAAGCCTATCTGTGACAAGGGGATTACCTGCTGGTCTACCCAGAATCACAAGCTGTAATACATAGAAAAAAAAAAAAAACCTGATGCTGCTTGAATTAAGAACACCTACAAAAAAATCAATGATTATACAGTCAACTATATAGACATCTATATGGGGCATTGGAATACAAACAAACAGAGAACCATGGCAGTTCACAGAAGGTGTGAGCTGCCTGACATGGGTGCTAAAAACCAAACTCAGATCCTCTGTAAGCAAAGAATATGCAGTTAATTGCTAAGTCATCTCCCTGAAAGACTTTAAAAGATATTCTAGAGATAATGAACACAGAGACTAAAATTTTAAATACAATAGAAATTTTTAAAAGAAGTTCCATCAATCAGAAGAATTGGTATTCTAAAAAACATTTGCGATTACCCAAAAGAATAAGACAATAAAAAAAGATGTATTACCTATTAAAATTCCATTGTCAGATTCCACAAGTTTAGAAAAGAACACCAGAATTTATATGGCACCACAAAAGACCATGAATAACCAAAGCAATCTTAAGGAATAAGAGCACTGCACTGCTGGAGGTGTGACAATACCCAATAATATAGAGCCACAGTGATAATGAGACCCTGGTACATGGATGAAAATAGATAGGTGGACAAACACAATATAATAGAGGACCCAAACATAAAATGACAAAACTATGTCCACTTAACTTTTGATAAAAATTCAGAAGTATACATTTGAAAAAAAAGACAGCCCAGTCAATGAAGAACGCTGGCCAAACTGGATTTCTACCTGCAAAGGAATGAAATTTGACTTATACATTTCACCTTGTACAAAATCAATTTACAATGGATCAAAGACCTTAATTTAAACTTGAAACACTGACTTTATAGAAGAAAACATAAGGGATAATCTTCAATATATTGGAGTAAGCCAAACCTTTTTGAAGAAAATGTCAATAATATAGGAACTAACCACAAGTATCAATAGATGTGACTACATAAAAACAAAGTTTCTGCACAGCAAAGGAAAAAAATCAGCAGAGCAAAATAGATAACCCACAGGAAGGAAGAAAAATTTTATCAGTCACTCTTCAGACATTGGGGTAATATCCTGAATTTACAAAGAACTGCAAAACTTAAATACCAAGGAAATAAAAGTGCCCAATTAATAAATCAGCAAATTAGCTGAATGGAGTTTTCAAAAATAAACACGATTCCCCAATAGGTATTTTTTTAACGTGTTTAATACCATCAGTGAAATGCAAATTAAAACTACTATATGATACCATCTCACCCCAGTCAGAACAGTTATCATCAATAAATCTGACAACAAATGTTGCAGAGGATGAGCAGAGAAAGGAACCTATAATCACAGTTCATGGGGGTGGGGTGGTGAAAATTAATATAGCTATTGAAAAATTCAATTTGGAGTTTCCTGAGAAATAGCCATACCTTATACAGCAAATGTGGCCAAGAACCTGAGACTGGATAGGTAATAGGTTCACAGGGAAAACATTCTTCAATTATTCTGCTGAAGGAACATAGCAATGAAATGAGTCCTGATGGCATATTGTTATACAATAGACCAGTGCCTCACTCAGCCCTCATTAGAGAAGCTGCTACTTGCAGTAGATGGTGATTAACACAGAGAACCACAACTATACAGTGTGCACACAGTAAAATCTTGGAGCACTCAGCCATGAATAGGGTGCATTTCCAAATGCCTCCCTTCAAGGTTCAGGGATCTATACAGACAAGGAGTCAGAAAGAATCTTAAGAGCCTGAGGTGGCAGATGACTCCAAAGAAGTGGCATCTTCCAGACACAACAGGTCTGACACACAGATCAACTCACTGAGCCTGTGACAGTATTCATATTATCTGCATGATGAGTTCAGGCCAGAAGAAATCCCAGGGTGAACATAAAGTCTCTACCCAGGAAGCTATTTGCAACTGGCACATGCAGCAAGAGGAAACCACAGTTCTCACCAACAGAGTGACACAGAGTATACAACCACACTCCAGGCAGGCTCCATCTGCAGGAGAAACACTTGCAAACACAAAATGGACTCCATGGTTTTTGTGTGTTATTTTGGTTTGGTTTAGTTTGACATCTTTTGTCTTTTGGAGTTTTTGTTTGTTTGCTTTTCTTTTTTAGAGAGAGAAATTACACAAAGTCAAAAAGTGGGATCAGGAAGAAGTGGGGGAGTGGAAAGAATATGATGAAAATATATTGCATTAAAAACATTCATGCCAATAAATACAAGAAATGTGTAATTTCTAAAAGCCCTAGAACAAATCAGAATACCATATGATCCAGCTATCCCACTCCTGGACATACACCCAAAGAATTTCATAACCTACCATAGAGATATTTGCACCCCCATGTCATTGCTGCCTTATTCAGGATAGCAACAAATTGGCATCAATCTAGTTGTCCACCAAAAGATGAAAGTGGATGATAAAAACTTGGCATATATACTATATAATATAATACATATTAGAATACTATTCAGCACTGAAAAATGCAATCACAAAATTTGCAGTAAAATGGATGGACTTACAATATATAATATTAAGTGAAGTCACACAACCTCAGAAAGAAAAAAATGACACAAGTTCTCCCTCACATGTGGAATGTAGTCATATGTGTGTGTATTCATGTGTCTAATTAGTGTATGTATAGCATACAATATACATACATACAATAGCATATGGTGTGAACAAAGATGCAAAATTCTTCAACACACAATATTCAATAGCACATTTGAAACAACCATTCATCATAAAAAGTGATATTCATGCCAAGTATTAAAAGGTGGCTTTACATAACACAAATTCATAAATGTGCTATACCACATTAATTGAATAATAAGCAAGGAAGCATATGATAGCCTCAGGAGAGACAACAAAGTATTTGAAAAATAAACTCAAAATCCTTTTGCCATAAAAGCAACAGGTTGCACACACAAAAAAGAATGTGCCTTCATATAATGCAACCCATATATGCCAAGTGGACAGCTGGCCTTCTAACCAATGTTGAACAGCTGAAAGCTTCTCCTCTAAGGTCAAGAACGAGACAAGAAAGTCATGTATATTCAGACATATTCAATTCAGTACCAAAGTTCTAGGCAGAACAATTTAGACAAGAAAAGAGAGGACATTCAAACAGGAAACCATGTGAAACTGTCAAAATTCACTACTGACACAGTCTTATGTGTACCAAATCATAAAGACTCACTCATAACTGACAGGGAAACAAATGTAGTAAAGTTGAAGACTATATAAATCAGCACACAAAAAGTAGACGCATTTTTATACTATCAATAAACTATCCAAAAAATAAAACAATCCTGCCAAACACTGTGCTGCAGACTCAGGAGGCTGAAGAAGGAACATGACTGGCTCCACGAGAGTCTGGGATGCACTGCAACTTCAAAGACAGTCTGCACTATACAGGGAGTCCTGGTTCAAAACAAATAAGAGAAAAATAAAACAATCCTATTTCTAACAGCTACCAAAATACCATAAAATGAAATGCATAAAGATAAATTTATTCAAGGAGGTAAGGAGGCCTTCAGAGTGACAGTTTTAAAACACAGATGAAAGAAGTTAAAGAAAATGATGGAAATAGACTGTATGTTCATGATTTGGTAGAGTACAGTTAAAATGTTCATAGCAAAATTCTCCACAGATTCAACATAATCCATCTCAAAACCTAATAACATTCTTCATAGAACTTAGCAGAGATATCTTAAAAATTGTATTGAACTACAGAAGACACTGGATACTTAAAGTAATCTTAATCAAAAGAAGAAAGCTGTAGGAATCATACTACTTGATTTCAAAATATAATAACCAAAACAACATGCTACTGGAATAAAATACGATTACACACAGGCCAATGAAACAGAATGCAGAGCCCAGAAATATATCTACAGCCAACTAATATTCACTAAGTTTGCCAGACAACAATGCAGAAACAAAGTCCTTTTGATGAGACAGGGAAACTGTAAGCACTTGCATAATTAAGTGGGACCCTAAATTCAAGCCATATATGGAAATAAAAAAGGATGACTACAAAGTTAAATGTAGTACCTAAAACTATAAACTACTGAAAGAAAACACAGGGAAATACTTTATGATATATTTCTGGGTGATTCATTTTTAATAATATCTCAAAAGCAACAAAAGCAAAAATAAACAAATGGAATTACAGCAAAACAAATAGTTTCAGGAAAGAAACTACAAGAAGAGAAAGAATGAGAGAAAAGTACTGACAAACGCTAAAACTCCACATCTGATAAGGGTTTCTTTTTTTTTTCCTATTTTACTTATTTAAATTAGAAACAAGACTATTTTACATGTCAATCCCAGTTCCCTCTCCCTTCCCCTGACAAGGGTTTCATATCTAAATTTTAAGGAATTCAAACAACTCAACAGCGAGATATATACAATATACACACACAGTGTTGTTAATCATCAGTACAGCACAAACCAAATCCACAACAGTATGTCACCTCTGTGTAAGAATGGATATCATCAGAAAGGACATGGGATAAGCATTTATGAGATGAGAAAAGGAAACTCTTTTTTTCCAGATATTTTTTATTTGAATTAGAAACAAGATTGTTTTACATGTCAATCCCAGTTCCCTTCTCCCTCCCCTTCTCCCCTACCACCCCCCCACAATTCTGCTCCGCCTGGAAGGTGAGGCCTTCCATAGGGTGTCATCAGAGTCTATCGTATCCTTTGGGATAGGGCCTAGGCCCACCCCCGTGTGTCTTGGTTCAGAGAGTATTCCTCTATATGGAATGGGCTCCCAAAGTCCACACCTATGTTAGGGATAAGTAGTGAATTACTACAGGAGGTACCATAGATTTCCGAGGTTTCCTCACTGAAATCCATGTTCCTGGGGTCTGGATCTGTCCCATGCTGGTTTCCCAGCTATCAGTCTGGGAACCAAGAGCTCCCCAATGTTCAGGTCAGCTGTTTCTGTGGGTTTCACCAGCCTGGTCTGGACCCCTTTGCTCATCACTCGTCCTTCTCTGCAACTGGATTCCAGTTCAGTTCAGTGATAAGTTGTGGCTGTCTGCTTCTACTTCCACCAGCTGCTGGATGAGGGCTATCAGGTGGCATATAAATCAGTCATCAATCTCATTATCAGAGGAAGGCATTTAAGGTAGCCTCTCCTCTGTTGCTTAGATTGTTAGCTGGTGTCATCTTTGTAGATCTCCAGACATTTCCCTAGTGCCTGATTTCTCTGTAAACCTAAAAATGTCTCCCTCTATTAGGGTATCTCCATTCTTGTTTTCTTCTATTCTTACCCCGACTCAACCTTTCTGCTCCTTCATGTCCTCCTCACCCCTCCTCTTCTCATTTTCCTAGCTCCCTCCCCCCTCTTCCCATGCTCCCAATTTGCTCAGGAGATCTGGTCCCTTTCCCTTTCTCCAGGGGACCATGTTTGTCTCTCTTAGGGTCCTCCTTGTTTACTAGTTTCTCTGGCAGTGTGGATTATAGGCTGGTAATCCTTTACTCTATGTCTAAAATCCACATATGAGTGAGTACATACCATGTTTGTCTTTTTGTGATTGGGTTACCTCGCTCAGAATGGTTTCTTCTAGTTCCATCCATTTGCCTTCGAATTTCAAGATTCCATTGTTTTTTTTTTCCACTGAGTAGTTCTCCATTGTGTAAATGTACCACATTTTCTCTATCCATTCTTCAGTTGAGGGGCATCTAGGCTACTTCCAGTTTCTGGCTACAAATAGTGCTGCTATGAACATAGTTGAACAGATGCCCTTGTTGTATGAATGTGCTTCTTTGGGGTATATGCCTAAGAGTGGAATTGCTGGATCTTGTGGTAGACTGATTCCCATTTTTTTTGAGGAGTCGCCATACTGATTTCCAAAGTAGCTGTACAAGTTGGCACTCCCAACAGCAGTGGAGGAGTGTTCCCCTGAGAAAAGGAAACTCTTAACCAGCATTGTTGGTACATTATTGACACGGCACTCTGGAATACAATGTATTTCTCAAAATCATAAAAATAAAACATTTTATGCACTGGAAACCCATACTGCCTACATATACAAAAAAAAAAGTATGTCAAAAATAAAAGGAAGAACAAATTAATTCCAGTGTAAATAGCCCGGAAATGACTAATAGAGATCAAAGTAGAAATCATAAATTAAGAAAGAAAAGCTAATAAAACTCAAAAGATTTCCTATACAAAATCAACAACAAAAAAAATAGCATCCCTATGGAATCTACAGACATTAAAGAAAATAAGGGCATATTATAAACAGATTTAAGCTAGTAAAATGGCAATTTAAAAAGTATGAGAAAATTAATTTCTAAGACTAAAACTTAATAAAATGAACTTTAGAAAATCTGAGTAGTCCTATATGTATGCAGTAAATTATACTGATAATAAAAATTTCAACAAAGAAAACTCTAGACCCACTGTGGCTCACTGGTAAACTCTGTAAAACTCTAAGAGAAAGCTAGTATCAATTAAAAATACAGTTAAAAAACTTCTCAATATCAGAAAAGAGAAAATGTTACAACTTACTTAAGCCTACTTAACACTAAGACAAAATCTGACTTAGCAACAACAAACATGTGGCCTAATTTCTCAGCTACATAATTAAATGGGAAATAAACATTCTTTTCAACAAATGCTGCTATAACAACCATATAAACATATAAAAACTTGATCATTAATTTCTCCTTTTAAAGTCCAAATAATAAAGTTGATATAAATGTCATAGCTATAAAATGCCTAAAAGAAAACCCAAAGGAAAAAATGTAGATTTAGTAGTGGAAAAAGTTTTCTTTGATGGGGAAATAAGGATTAACTATGAAAGAAAACTTTTGATAAATTTAACATTATAACAAAACCTTGTGTTCTACAAAACTTAAAATCACATCAAAGTCATCTAAGAAAATTTATAAAAATTTGGGGATATATTTTCAATTAAAAATGATTTGGAGATGGTAACTACATCTATCTGTGGGTATAGATAAGATTTAAAGTTAGGAATTATGCCAGAGTGAGAGTAACAGATTCTCTCCTGAGATCCATGACCTCACCAGCCTGGGGAAGCTGACTAGATTTCAGGTACCAGGTCCATTTCCCTCAGCTGATTGAGTCTTAAGTCCAATGAGACAGGTGAGTGCCACCATTGCACCTTACAAGTATCTTCTCAATACTGGTCATTGTTATGGTTCATAGGCGTTGCTTCTGGGTCTGGGGAGGGATTGAAGGGAGGAAAGGGAAGGGGAAAATTAATGCACTTACATTTTACCTTTCAAATGTTTAAGGATGGGTATTGAGAATAGCATGTTAACCTTAAAAATTCAGATTTTTAAGGGGGTCAATAAGTTGTCTCAGCAAATAAAGGTGCTTGTCACCAAGTCTGACTGAACTCAACACACGGGAGCTACATGGTAGAGGAAGAGAACCAACTCTTTCAGGTTGTCTTCTGACTTCATCAAGCACACAGGTACACACACACACACACACACACACACACACACACACACACACACACTCACAGACACACACACACATACACATACACACATACACATACACACACACACAGAGACACACACACACACATACGGACACACACAGAGACACACAGAGACACACACACTCACAGACACACACACACACATACACACACACATTAAATGAATAATCAAAAAACTTTTTAAACCCAGGTACAAAGGAGTACATATCAAAGTACAAAATCAAACAACAATTTATAGTGACAGAAATAGGAACATTGGTGTTTTTTGAAGCAAATGACTAGAAAGGAATAAAAAGAAAAATAGTGAGTGAAGGCAACATAAAAACTCTTGTTTGAGATGGTGTTGACACTAGTAATACTTTCATCAAAATTAATCAAATTGTACATTTAAAAATGTTTTCTAAGTTGGGTAGTGGTGGTACACACCTTTAGTCCCAGCACTGGGAGGCAGAGGCAGGTGGATCTCTGTGAGTTCAAGGCCAGCCAGGTCTACAAACGAAGTTCAAGGACAGTTACACAGAGAAACCCTGTCTCAAAAAAAAACAAACAAACCAAAAAAAAGGTTTAATTGTGTTATATATAGCTTTGAATGATATATATGCTTTACTTTGATTCTTTTAAAGTGCTAGTATAGGAAAACCAATTTCAGTTCATTCCATTTCATATCAAAAGATATCAATTTTAAGTAAAATAAAAACCAACTATTTCAACTATTTTGACTTGCTTTCTATTGCTGTAATGAAACACTGACCAAAAGCAACTTGGAAAACAAAGTCTCTATTTTAGTGTATGTTTTAGATGTATATCCCATAATGAAGGGAAATCAAGACAGGAACCTGAGTGCAGGCATTGAAGCAGAGGCCATGGAGCAATGCTACTTACTCAACTGCACTCCTGGTTGCTCAGTTTACTTTCTTAGATACTCTGGGACAACTTGTCCAGGGTAGCATCACCCACAGTGGGTGAGCCATTCCATATCAATCACCAGTCAGGGAGGCACCCTGAAGACTAGCTTACAGGTGATCCAATGGAGCATTTTCTCAGTTGAGGTTCCTCTTCCCTAATAACTATAGCTTACTTCAAGGTGACAGACACTTTCCAGAATGCCAAATGACCCAGCTGCCTTTCCTGAACCCATCAATAGATGATAACATAGCCTAAATAGAAAGTTCCAAAATGCATTTAATTTCTACAGAGTAGGAAAAGAACATTCATAGCAGAAAGACAAGGACATTAGGCAACCAACAGCGTAGTTTTCATCTGCCAACTATTTCTTCCCATTGTATCCACACAGTGCTCAACTTGTAAGGAAAACCCACCTGAACATCAAACAGTGCCTATATCCTTCCCAGCTTTGTCCCCATACATTGGGAATAACTCCAGGCAAATATTGTCATCAAGGCAACAGCCATTACCAATCCAGAAGCAATCATTTCCCAGTAGCCCCAAAAAAGACATTCAAATCATAAGAGTGACCTTTCCCAACATTAACCCAGGATTCTTACCAAGCTGACATGGGGATGAACTTATTTTGTCCAGCTGGCTGCAAAACATATGCATAAATTCTTTCTTGCTCACCCTCATGCTAGCCTTTCCCTCCCCTCTTCCTGTTTCTTTTCTTTTTCACACATACACAAACAGTCACGTCGTCATATGAGACAAGTGAACACTGAATCTTATGGGTAAAAGGCCAGATGTTTTCCAATTTTCCTTCACAAAACTATATTTTATATCATGTTCTTCTATGGATTTATAGCCAATGAAGAGATGTTACTACATTAGCTCATGGAGGGGGATGATAAAACTGGAAAGGAAGAGTCAGACAAGGCAGAGAGAAGCTATCCAGAAGGCTGCAATTGGAGAAGCATGACAAATGGGTAGCACAGTTTTAGAGGGTTCGGGCAGAAAAGCAGACGGCCTGACTGGGAGAGATTCTCCACAGCTGGAGCATCGCACACACCATCTGGAATTTTTTAAATGTGCTTTCCCCAGGTGATCTGATTCTCAGAGTGCCAATGGAGATGAGAAAAGGGGGAGACTGTATAGCACAGAATAGCTTCAAATGCTCCCCAAATTATTTAATGAAATCTTGCTTGAGACAGCTTCAGCTGCTCCAAACTGAGCCTCATGTTTTGTGTCGTTTCTTTGCAACTAGTTGAATGTTTGTATTTTAACTCCTGAAGGTTTCTGTGTGAGAACAAAACAATCTCTTAGTACAGTGGTCAAAAGAGGCATTTAAACTGTCAGACTTGGTCCACATTTCCAGTCCAGGCCAACAAAGCCTCGTTTTCAGCCTACTCCTTGACCGATCTTAGCACTCATAACTTTTGCCAGTTGCCAAAAGGAGCATTCATGCCAACGTCCTCAGTTTTCTTTCTCCAATGGTCCAAAGTCAAGATTTAAACACTAAAGGAAAATAAAATCTAAAAGATGAATAACAAAAGCCTTTATAATAGTGAAGGGTTGGTTTTCTTTCTTTCATAAACACACATATTTGTGAATATGGATGTGGGCTTATAGAGGAACATGTGAAAAGAAAACTGTGAAGAGTTTTCTTGGAGTAGGAGAATAGGGTGGGATTAAAGATAGCTGAGGGAATTCTAATTACTCCCCCCCACACACACTTGCTTTTCTGTTTGGTTTGATTGGTCTGGGTCTGTTTATTTTGTTTTCTATCTCTTCTTTATGTAAAAGGCAAGACAGTAATTATTTTAGGCTTTTAGGCCATGCAGGCTCTGATACAATCACTGAACTCTGCCAGTGTAGCACAAAAGCCACCATAGACATGCAAATGGATGGATGCAACTGCATTCAGTATATCAATACTGAAATTTGAATTTCATAGACTTTTGACATGTCATCAAATATTATCCTTCTTTTATTCTTTTCTCATCATTTAGAATGTTAAAACCATTGCTGCCTTGCAGAGTATACAAAAACAGGAAGTGGGGCAGATTTCAGCTACACCTTCCTAATCTCTGTTTTATACCAATGAAGATCATCCTACTTTCATTTCCCGAATTCCACAATGGTTCCAGCAAAAGTCTTGCCTATGACCTTCCTTGAGAGATATTTTTTTTTAAATTAAAGTGTCCCATCACATTATGAAGGAATGTAGTATATATTCTCAAGATCAACAGTAGTGTCAAACAACACACATACCTAAAATAAATTACTTTCCTGCCTTTAAAATCTCAAGAATATTCCAATTACCTATCCTATTAGTGTATTTTCTTTTACTCTTATCAGGTTCAAGAAAGGTTGGTCTGTGGTAATGGTGAACATTTTCAAATATCCATCGCTGCTTTACTTTAATGATGGCAAATGCTAACATAGGCACCTTCTATTTCTCTCTTCTTTATTTAGATAAAAGCACTAACATGCCACCCCAAGTAAAGCAGCATTTTATCTTAGCAGACTCATGTCCTGGGAACAACAAATTCATATGTCATTAATACAAATAGATGTGGGTACAAAAATATAGAATAGTTTAAATTGTATAACTAAAAGTGCGGATGAGCACATTGCACTGTTTTCCCTGGAAGGACTATACCTAGGTAAAGGTACCAGGCCAGAAGCGACAACCATAGACATGGTGCTATGCTCACAACATGAATTATATGGGCATAAAAAATGCATAAGAGGGCTGCACAATAATCTTAATATTTCACATAACTTGTCACTCTTAAAATTATATAAAAATATGGAATCTCTCATCAATATGTTAAAAATAAAGACTATGAGAAAATTTCAAGTCCCAAAAGTATATAGAAAAAAATGCTTTCTTCTGACCAAGAACAAAATTATAAAAATGCTAAGGAAAAAATCATAATATAATGAAACATTATCCCCAACACTGGTGTGAAAAATACTATGACAGAAGGAAAAGAAAAGGAAGGCATTACAAAGATAGTAAAATATGTAAACAAGACACAAAGGATATAATAAAATTATAATAAGGCCTAAAAGAATATCCTTGAGGCATATATTAGGGGGTATATTGTTTAAAGTCAACTGTGTATTTAAAAGTTTAAGTGTGTAGTGTTTAAAGTTCTGCCAAAAATGTTAATAGGAAACAATAAAGAATCAAATTAATCAACTGGTGGGCTCTTCTCTGGGGAAGATGATCTCTCCCGCTCTCAGAATTCCTTAGTTGCCTGTAGTTGTTTGTATAGGGTTGGGCCTCTTGGTTTTCCCCTGTCTACATTGGCATGTCTATAAAAACACACATACAAATAACATTATACAGACTGAACAGGTTGTATTTATGTATTTAGGAGTAAGTGTGTGTGTGTGTGTGTGTGCGTGCGCGTGTGTGCGTTCTTGTGTGTGTGTGTGTGTGTGTGTGTGTATGTGTGTACACATACAAATACATATGGGAGGGTTTGGAGACAGGAAAGAGAAAGGAGAGATGACATAATTATAATCTCAAAATAAAATAAATAATTTTAAAAGAATCAAATTTGATGGGGAATGTACTGTGTATGTTTATCTTATTGATTGTTAAATAAAATACTGTTTGGCCAATGAGACAGCAAGTTAGGCAGGACTAGGAGTCAAAGAGGATTCTGGGAAATGTAGTAGAGAAGTGGTGATCCAGGCAGGAAGTGACATAGCAAGGAGACTCATATTTAAGCAAAGGAGAAACAGGAAGGGCCCCCTTTTTCCCCTCCGCTCCTGCTCCAGCGGCAAGATGTGATCCCAGCAAGGAGGGATGCCAATAAGGTGTCCGATAAGATAAGTCTTATAAAATATATAGGTTTATGATAGTTAAGTCTGAGTTAGCAGATGAGAAGTCCTAGTCATTGGCCAAGCAGCTTTGAACCTAATACAAGTTTCTGTGTATTCATTTGGGCCCTAACTCGGGGAAGGCCGCTGGCGTAAAGCTCACACGTGGCAGTAGGGCTCAGGCAGCATTTGGCAGAAAGATTTATCGTAACACAAATTAACTGTATGACAACAGATACAAATGATAATTAGTCTAAAAGCTCTGAGAAGACTGTGGGCCAGGATAGGATTTTCTGAACAATATGGCCCTGCATATAGGATTACGCAAAGAAAAAAATAAGGACATTGAGAGGAGGAAGACTTACACCAGTGACACAGTGAGGATGCTGGACCCAGAACCTGAGCAGGAAGAACATCTACCAGTCATGGCAAAAAGAACACACCAAATTAGAGGTTTTATTTTTTAAGTAGTTTTAAAAAGCCTAGATGGTACAATATCAGACTGGATAGTTAAGCAATATAACTCCATGACATAACCACATCTCCTTTACATAACCAATTTGTGATAGTAATCATTGAGGATTAGAATAAAAAAGTTCTTTTCACATGAACTTCCTATGAATTCATTTTAAAGGTAAATCTTTGATTAAGAGAGGTAAACTAATTCATACATGGTTATATAATGAATTGGTGACATATCAGGGACTCCAATCTCTGTGCACTGTCTCCCAAATTACCCAAGAGATTGTCACTGCAATACACTGCAAATTAAATACTACACATAAGGTGCTTTAAATACATTTATTATTAAAATTAAACTTGTGAGATGAAAATTACTTACCAAGTGAGTGGTATTAGAGAGAAGATGTAGCTTTTCCCATGGTTCTAAAAGGACAATGGTTGAACACGCATACAGGAAGTCCACTTTGGTGGGAGGAAGTTCAGAGGGAAGAACTACGAGAAGTCACTCCAAGGTTTCCCCATAATCCAATATAAAGAGATTTCTCCTTCAGTTGACCACAGTAGGATTTTCTTGTTTATGGGTTAGAATCATAACCAACACAGTGTTTTATAGTAGTGTTTCATTTTACAGTAACAGTATTATGTCTTCCTACTTTGCTTTCTAGATTTCAAACTGGCTAGGGGACACATGTCAATTTCTTCTAATATCCCAGCTCTTCTCAACCACCAGGTGTTTGAGAATTATTAGAATTCTCAAATTATTAGAATTACATGCCTTCAGTAACACACGCTAAAAGAGAAATAACTCATCATTTCCTCTTATAAACAAAATAATTAAATACAGTGACCATCCAACCTTTCCTTACTTGCTCACAGACACTTGGTGTCAAATAGCTAAATCTTCTCCTTAAATATTTTGAGGCTGTTTTACAAGGTGGCTTTTTGTTGTATCTTTCCCCATCTCCCTAATGACTACAAATATTAAGGCCTAGAAGGCCAATATTAGTCCCATGGCCTTCAACCAGACACTTAAATCTAAAACCAGGGGATCCATTGAGATTTTGGCCAGTAAACTGTCCATAAGCAAAGCTGATGATCAGAGCCAGAGCCATGATATAAGCCAAGTTCAAACCCAAAAGCTAAGCCAAGAGCTATAATATGAAGCTGACAAAGAGAAATCAGGAAGGGAAATGGGCGTCAAGTCTAAGCCAAGGGAATTATAACTACCACAGCCACCTAGAGGGATTGCAAGATACCACTGCTACTTTCAATAGCCTCCTTAGACACTACTGACCAATCAGTGGGCCCCAAGGACCATTGAGTATGGAGAAGAGCAAGGGCAGCACTAGGGCCTTTATTATCTGTAGCTACTTCACTTTTCATCTATTCTCTAGTTTCTCCTATTAGAGTGTGAATTCACTGTGTTCAGGCTTAAATGTGTGCCCTTTTTTCCCACCTGGGTGAGTAGCTGAATCTCTATGAGATTTAACCTCAGTCAAATGTTAGTAATAATACAGATCTCAGAATTATAGGAGAATTCTGCTTAAAAAGCTGAAAGACTTTACAAACTTTTTAGAAAATTGATTTTTTATAAAATATATGATAAGGATGTAGGGAGGTTGCTCCATAGTTAAAGTACTCACTGTGTGAGCAAAAAAACATAAGGACCCAAGTTCAGAATCGACATGAATGTTAGGTGGGCATGGGAACTCACTTTAATTCCAGTGTGCTGAAAGCAGAGAGACGATCCCCTAAACAAGATAGCTAACTATGCTAGACTTACTAGTGATACCCTATCTCAACAAATAAGTTAGGGAGCAATGAAGTTAGTCTGAGTACCCACAGGCCCCTTTCACACATACTCATGTGCACTAACCCCAACCAGCATATGTGTACATTTGTAGTGCATATTTAACAAAAGTGTCAATATCCCTAATAAAACATTAATATGAAAAATAGAAAAACTCCCTCACATTTTTAAAAATAATGCAAGAAAAATCACCAGTAATTCACACACAAAAAAAATACTCAGTTGTCTTAAGAGATCAGGAAATTGCAAACGACTCATGGAGAGAGCATTTTTTTCAACTTGACAGAAATTTTTTTAATTTTTATTTTATTAGTTCAAATTAGGAACAAGCTTGCTTCAAATGTCAATCCCTTCTCCCTCTCCTTCCCCCCCCAACATCCCACCTGCCCCTAGCCATCCCCCTCCACTCCCCAGGCAGGGTAAGGCTCTGAAAAGGGGCTCCCCAAAGTCTACCACATCATCCTAGGCCAGGCCTAGGCCCTTCCCCATGTGAACTTGACATAAATTTAAAAGATGAATAAAATTAATATTGGTGAGTGTATGGTAGGAGAGTATAACACACATTCACAGTGTGAAAAATAGAAACCATTTAGATAAGCAATGTACTTGTAACTTTCAAAATAAGAATAGTCATTCTACTAGTAAAATTTCATTAAAATATATGTACAAAGACATAGATTAAAATAACTAAAATGTACACCAATCTAGATACTTATATTTATTTACGTGTTTGTTACACATACTATTTTTAGACATCAATAAGAAAAAGTATGGAAATCCATACAACTGTTAAAGTATCTACTGCACATAGGTAAAACAGTGGGCCTTAAGTAGAGGATGGAGGGGAGGCTTATACTCTATATAGTCTGCATATCTCCCATCTATCCTGATAGAGACACTGTCTACAACTAGTCATTCATTCCTGGTCAGAAACTAAGTAATGAATGAACCACTCTTCCAGCCCTTCCTTATCTTCTTACAGATACATATTTAGCAGATAAATCTTCTCATTAAATACATATATGTTGTTCTTATAGCACATTTTGCAATATTCACCAATCCACATACACCTTTCATACTTTTTAAATAAAAATACTCAAAATGAGTAAGGTAAAAAAAATAAAACAACTTCTGGTGTAGATGGGAACACTTAATCATTGCTGGTGGGAGTACAAACCAGAGCACCACTATGGAAATCAATGTGGATGTTCCCCCAAAAGATAGAAACTAATGGATCATATGGCCCAGCTATACCATTCCTAAGTATAGTCTCTATCCTACTACAGAGATACTTGCTCACCCATGTTAGCTTCTGATCTAGTAAATGGATGGAGCCAGATTTGGTCATTTCACAGTTCCCATATTTCCTGGATAGTTTGTGTTAAGTATTTGTTGGACTTTGGATGGAGCTAGAAATAATCACTTTGAGTGAGATAATCCAGACCCAGAAAAAAAAATCACATGTTTACTCTTACCTGTTCATGTTAACTTTCTCTCTAAGATACATGTGTCTCATATAAAATACCAAAAGATATTAGGAAATTGCTAAGGGACCATGGGGATGGACTTTCAAGAGAGGAGGGACAGAATACACTGATGCAAATGATAAAGGGAGAATAATGGAACAGGAAGATTTAAACTAGGGAGGGATGAAAGGCAGAGTAGAGGAGGGAGTTTGGGGAGGGATAAATTATACTAAAAGAATTTTTTAAAAAATATATGGAAGCTTACTGCTGTAGAAACTTCCATATATGTGTGACTATTTATTCATAAAAAGTGAAATTGAAGTTCCTCTGTAACAAGGCAACAATGTCCCTCCTAGATATCAGAGAGTAAAAGCCAAGAACCAAAGTGGGTTCTTCTCTTGGAGCTGTTGGCCACTGAGGTCCTAGAGACACCCAAACATAACACACCACTGCCACTGTTCTTGGTTACACTCTAGAATCTAATGGTAACAAACTATTACTGAAGATACCACATACTTCAGTCATAGAACATGGAAAAATCTGTCTGGTACTGACTTAGAAGCTTCATCTCTGCTGACTAGTTTTCATAGTGCTGTGTACACTACCAGATGTGAAAAGTCATCATTGGTCATACCCAGCTGTGCATCTTATGCGCTGTATATGCAAAGCATGTGCACTGATACAACAGTGACATGAACTTTCTGATTGGATACAAGTTCTGTTTTACAGGATGAAACCTGTACTTGGCATCGTTATGGGCCAAGAAGCAGTAGCTAGACTGGTCATAAGCCCTATGGAAGAATCCACTACTATTCTTCTCCTAAATGGAGAGTATTGTACTGACGCCTTAATAACTTATCATTATAGGACTATACCAACATATCTCTTAGCCCCATCTAAGAAGCCTCTATATACAGTGAATAGTGATTGACACAGAGACCCACAATTGGCTAAAGTATAGAAAATAAGAGACTGCAGAAGGCTCAACTATAAATGGAACATGTGTACTTTGCCCCTCCTCCCAAGGTTCAGTGTCATTACAAAAGAGGAGTAAAAGTCAGGACAGTGGTTGACTACAAGCAAACAATGCTTCTGGGCACAGCAGTGGAAACAGCATTTTCAAAATTCATGCAAGTCCAAGTCAGACAAAACCTCAGCAGGGAGGTGGGAGGTAGGTACAAAATCCCACCCTTGGCTATGGAGTCACCAATTATCAGCTACTGGGAGATGGAGAAACAGGTTTTCCTAAAATGCTCCGGTAATTCCACTATGCTGCAGTAAAAAATATATATCCAAGAATGTTTAAGCTACGCAGTTGGTCTTAAAGGGGGCGGGGGGATAGAACTGGGTTAATAAGGAAGGAGGACCAGATTTGGGAACAGTTAGGGAAAGTGAATATGACCAAACTACATACAAAAATTTCAAATAACTAATAAATTTAAAATGTGAAGAAACAAAAACCAAAACAAACAACAACAAAAAATCATATAAAGCATGAATGAAACTGGGTGATGAAAGATGACAAGGGGTTGGAAGACAAGGAATTGAGAGAAATAGGAGGGTGCTGGTAAGTAAATACGGTTACTGTACACAGTGCACCTCAAAAATTGTCTGAAATCTATTACTGTGTGAATGTCACAAAATTACTATATACAAAAATATTGAACAAATTATAAAACAATACAGAAGTTATATTGTATAGTTACATTAATTAACCAAAATAAATTTAGGACGATGTGCAAAACTAATGCACTATTTCCTAACAGAATTTCATATAATTATCTTAAAGTCAAGAAAATGAAAAAAATGTGTTAGCTTTTATATACATACATACATACATACATATATACATATATATGAATATTATCATTCTGGATTTCAAACAGCTCTATTTTTTACATTTATTTACTCTTGTGTATGTGTGTGTATGTGTGCACTCCAGTACATGTGTATGTAGTATATGTGTGTGCATGTGTGTATGTATGCACGTGTGTGTGTGTGTGTGTGTGTGTGTGTGTGTGTGTGTGTGTGTGTGTATGTGTGTGCTGTGATTTGCATTTGGAGGAAAAAGAACAACATGGAGGAGTCAGCTCTCTTCCCCTACCATGTGGGCTGCAGAAACTGAACTCCAGTTGTCAATCTTGTTGACAAGCACCTTTACTGAAGAGCCATCTCAGGGTCAAATACCTCTTAGAAAGATTATGTGCTAGCTGCTTTTTCGTTATTATAACAATACTTCAGATAACCAACTTTAAGAGAGTTTTATTCCAGCTTACAGTTGAGAGGTTTCAGTCCATGATTGAATGGCTCAGTTGTTCTCACCCTGTGGCAAGACAGCACATCATGATGAAAGGACATGCCAGAGCAAAGTCACACCCATGACCCACACAAAAGAAACAGAAGAGCAGGTCTCTCCATCCCCCTCCCGGGCATATCCCAATGATCTCATAACCCTTTCCTATTGGGACTTGCTTTGGAGAGATTTTACCACCTTCCAATAGCACCCCTTGTGAGCCACTGAAGGATAGTCTAGAGCCACACCATAGAAAATAGAATCAAGAGAAATTGTTCTAAAAAGCTTTCCTTTTATATACTTTCATGCTTAAAGAATGTTACAAACATTACCAATATTCCTAGAACATAAAGTCTTGGCATAATCTTAAATCTGAACACATTTCTCTGGCAAAAGATTACCAGGTCAATTTTGTGGGATCAGCATTCTAAATATATATTCTTTTTGCTTTATCATTGATGATAATATTTAAATGCTACCATTTTTCCTTTTTATTTAAATTAGAAACAAGCTTGTTTGACATGTCAATCCCAGTTCCCTCTCCCTCCTCTGCCCCCCACCAACCCCCTATCCTATCCCTTTTCTGCTCTACAGAGAGGGTGAGGCCTTCCATTGGGTATCTTCAAAGTCTGTCATATCATTTTATCAAGATAATACTTATAAGAAAATCATGTTGATCTAAACGAAGAAGCACTATTCAGAACCCTTAGGTCAGGGCAATTTGCCATCAGGAAGCTCATTTTCCCATCTGTATCAACTTTTTTTTCTAGTGCTGTTTCTGAAAAGGACCCATAACTCCTTCTAACAAACCCATTTTCATGAAAGAATATGAAAAATATATATTGATGAGTAAACATATATAAAATAATAAAGCTATATTTTATAAATTGGTTGTGCTTATTTAACAGACTACCAAATGTTGCTAGTTATAGACACAATGCAAAGCAAACCTTGTCCTCAGAGAACAGATAAACAAACAGGCAGTATGGTAAAATATGGTAATTTTTAATAGATAGTAATGGTTAGTTTGAATTGTCAACTTGATATAATCTAGGATTACCTGGAAAGAGGGTCTCAGTGAGGGATAATCCTGATCAGGACAACCTGTGGGCTTATATGTGTTGGATTGTTCTACCTAAATTACCTTAATTTAAGTAAAATAAATAAATAAAATAAAACATCCATTGTGGGTAGTGCCATTCTCTACACTGTAGTCCTGAACTGTGTGAGTGAAAAAAGCTAATGAGAGTAAGCATGGATTTATTGATTTATACTCTTTTATTTAATTATTTTTATTTAAATTAGAAACAAGCCTGCTTCACATATCAATCCCAGATCCCTCTCCCTCCCCTCCTCCCCTGCCCCTCAGCAACCCCCACCCTATCTCCCTCTGCTATCCAGGGAGGGTGAGGCCCTCCATGGGGGACTGCCAAAGTCTGCCATATCATCTGAGGCAGGGCCTTGGCCTTCCCCCATGTGTCCAGGCTGAGGGAGCATCCCTCCACATGGAATGGGCTCCCAAAGTCCATTCATATGCCTAGGATAAATACTGGTCTACTACTAGAGGTCTCATAGATTGCTACACTAGAAGAAATCATCCTGAGTGAGGTAACCCAGTCACAAAAAGACAAACATGGTATGTACTCACTCATATATGAATTTTAGATATGGATCAGGGGATGGCCAGCCTACAATCCACACTGCCAGAGAGGCTGGGAAACAGGGAGTACCCTAAGAGAGACATGCATGGTACCCAGGAGAAGAGGAAGGGGACAGTATCTCCTGAGTGGATTGAGAACATGGGGGGAGGGGAGAGGGAGCTGGGAGAAAGAGAGGGAGAGCAGAGGAGGGGAGAGGAGGAAATGAGGGAGTAGGAAGGTTGAGTTGGGTGAAGAATAGAGGAGAGCAGGATGAGAGATATCATAATAGAGGGAGCCATTGTAGATTTGAGGAGCGATCTGGCACTAGGGAGAATTCCAGAGATCTACAAGGATGACACCAACTGGCAATCTAAGCAAAAGTTGAGAGGCTTCTTTAAATGCCCTCCCCAATAATGAGGCTGATGACTACCTTATATGCCACCCTAGAGCCTTCATCCAGTGGCTGATATAAGTAGAGGCAGACACCCACAGCTAAACGCTGAACTGAACTCTGGAATCCAGTTGCAGAGAGAGAGGAGTGATGAGCAAAGGGATCAAGACTGAGTTGGTGAAACCACAGAAACATCTGACCTGAACAAGGAGAAACTCAGGGACCCCAGACTAATGGCTGGGAGGCCAGCATGGGACTGATACAGACCCCTCAACGTGCTTTCCACTCTTAATAGTGTATGTGATATGACTATTTCCAACTCCCGCTGCCTTGACCTCCCCCATAGTGATGGATTGTAACACAGAATTGTGAGTCAAATAAATTTTTCTCAAGTTTCTTCAGTCAGGATACTATTCTGTTAAAGCAACAGGAATAGAAAGTAGGCATACAGTTAAGACAGGGTATTAAAAGAGACAAAGTTAAAGCAAGCACAAATGCTCATGGAACTTTAAAAGAAACACTCAAGCCAAGGTTTAATGAACCAGTGGGCATCAATCAGACAAAGTCAGGTGGAAAGAAAACAATATAAAGAAGGACATCCTGAGACCACTAAAAATCACATCATCTCTTCATCAAAGGTATGTCTGGTCTTGATGAGCACCAAAATTGAAAATAAAATGTAAGCTTCCTAATTTCCAGTTCTTTTCATCATATGGAATACTATTTCTATCACTTTACCTCCATTCATCTCCAAGTAATCATATAAAATAATTGAACTAGTAAAATGAGAAGTCACAGAAAACCACAAACACAAGGCAGAAGCTGAACATGGATAGGCAGGCAGCTGGGAAAATGGCTTTGGAAAATCTTTCTGTAGAAGAAAAATATTTTTGGACCAAACAGAATTTTCAGCAACAGTGTATATGCCATTAAAGACTGTAGCTTTGGCAGGGTAGTAAATATTCAACCCCAACGTCCTAACAGAATAAATATCTGGACGGTCTCTGCCAAACCAAGATTACAAACTACTACTATATCTTCTGAAGTAAAAATAATCAGCAGTAAATTTACCTATTTTCAACTAAGCAATACGTAAAGGGGAATTTATAGCTTTAAATGCCTCTATTAGAAAGGGAAAAGGATACCAAATCACTAACCCAAGTTTCCACCACAGGAACCTAGAAAATGAGGAACAAATTCAACTCAAATAACAGAAGAAGAAAGGAAATAGTAAGCATTAATTAGACTGGAAAACAACTGAGTAGAAATGTTTTTAAATGTAAGTTTAAATGAATAAAACCTAAAACCAAAAATGTTTAGAAATAGTTTTAAAAAAAAGAAGAGGGAGAAATTTAAATATGTCATTTTTAAATAAGGCCCCTAATGAAGGAGGGACAGAGGGAGGAGGGATAGAGGGGAGGAGGGATAGAGGGGAGGAGGGGTAGAGGGGAGGAGGGATAGAGGGGAGGAGGGATAGAGGGGAGGAGGGATAGAGGGGAGGAGGGATAGAGGGGAGGAGGGATAGAGGGGAGGAGGGATAGAGGGGAGGAGGGATAGAGGGGAGGAGGGATAGAGGGGAGGAGGGATAGAGGGGAGGAGGGATAGAGGGGAGGAGGGATAGAGGGGAGGAGGGATAGAGGGGAGGAGGGATAGAGGGGAGGAGGGATAGAGGGGAGGAGGGATAGAGGGGAGGAGGGATAGAGGGGAGGAGGGATAGAGGGAGGAGGGAGGCAGAAAGGAGGAAAGAAGACGGGGGATAAAAGGAGGAACTGAAGGAGAGAATGGTGGATGGAAAGGAGGGATGAAGGAGAGAAAGGAGGAGGAGGAGGGAGGGAGGGAGAGGAGAGAAGAGGGAGGAAGGGAATGGGGAGTGAGTGAGGGAGGGAGGGTATGGGGAGGGAGGGAGGGAGGGAATGGGGAGAGGGAGGAAAGGGGGAGGGAGGGAAGGAATGGGGAGGGAAGGAAGGGGGAGGGAGGAAGGGGAAAGGAGAGAAAGAAGGGACAGAGGGACAGAGGGAGCGAGGGAAATTAAATATGTATAAACCAAAATATCTTGAAATGAATGTGGGTCAGACACATGGAATAAATGAAGATAAGCTAAATGTCTAGAGCTCTTAAATACTGCCTTGAGTCCACTATAAAATAGGGCAGTGAGTGCTAAGAGCAATCCAATCTTTCTTTCCCTTCCTTAGAGCCTATTTACTTTAATGGTTTGCTCCAAATCTCTAGATATTTTTCCCCTACTCAACATTGGGGGAAAGTATAGTGAAACAAGAAAAGGAAGTAGAAAATGAGGATGAAGAGGGAAAGATGGACCAACATAGGGAGAAGTGGGAATAGAAACGGGAAAAAGAAAGTAAGTGAGTGTGTGATATCTGGCACTGAAGCAGTTTTAAGACATGATTCTAAACGCCTTGATACGCTTTTCATCAAAATTATGTCCAGAGATCCACAGGGATGAACTCAACTAAGAATCTAAGCAGTAGTGGAGAGGATATCTTAAATTTCCTTCCCCTATAATGAGATTGATGACTCATTTAAATGCCATCCTAGAGCCTTCATCCAGTAGCTGTGGAAGCAGAAGCAAACACAAGTAAGCACTGAGCTGAACTCCTGGAATCCAGTTGTAGAGAGGGAGGAGTGATGAGCAAAGGGGTCAAGACCAGGCTGGGGAAACCCACAGAAACAGCTGACCTGAGCAAGTGGGAGCTCATGGATCCCAGCCAGAAAGCTAGGGAACCAGGATAGAACTGAACGAGGTCTCTGAACGTGGGTGACAGTTAGGAGGTCTGGGCAGTCTATGGCGCCCCGGTAGTGGAATAGTATTTATCACTAGTACAGGAATGGACTTTGAGAGCCCATTCCCCTAGAGGGATATTCTCTCAGCCTAGACACATGGAGGAGGGCCTAGGCCCTGCCCCAAATGATATGACAGACTTTGATGATCCCCCATGGAAGATCTCACTCTCCCTGGGGAGTGGATGGGGGTGGGATGGGGGGTCGGTAGGGAGCAGGAGAGGATGGGAGGGAGAGGGAACTGGGATTGAAATGTGGAATAAAATTGTTTCTAATTTAAATTATAAAACAAAAATTATGTTCCATGTCTTTTTAGGTCAAATCTTAAATAGGCTTCTGACCAATATGCTTGAAGTAGACTACAGAATAACTGATATCATGTGATGATTAGATCATTAAAAGGAAATAAGTTATATCTGGCTCTTCAGATTTCTTGCTCTTGGAAGGTCCCTATAAAGAACCTACAATTTGGAACCCAACCACCACATTGGGAAAGGCCCAAGTCTCATTGAAAAACCAAGTGTAGTCATCCTATTCAACAGCCTAGCTAAGTTCCAACCTTCAGTATTCCTGTTCTGGACACCAAAAAGAAGAGAAAAAAACTAAGACAAATGTCACAGATATGCAACTTGAGCTGCCATGCAGGGGTCCATGCTCAATGTGATTCTCCATTGTCCCCACCTTTAAGTCTTAATACTTTTATCTTGTAACCTGTATTTTTAAATGAAACCTAAAGGGACATGAGAACGTGTCTCAAAAAATCCATTAGGATAAAACCTCTTCAACAAATGGTACAGAACTTGCAACCCACATATAGAAGGACAGAAATACATCAATATGTCTCATTAAAATCTATTTTAAATGTATCAAAGATTATAATATAAAGATTGAAACTATTATAGAAAAAACACTTCAAAATCTAGACATAGGGAAGAATTTTCTTCAAATGACTCCGGAAGCACTGCAAAAACCCCAAGAATGGGCTAATGAGATTTCATGAAACTAAAAAGTATCCACAGAGTAAAGGAAACAATCACAAGTGAAGAGACAGCCTATAGAATGAGAGGAAAGTCTTTTTAATGACACATCAGACAAGGGTTGATAAGCAGAATTTATGAAAACTATAAAAATTAAACACAATTCTTCAAACCAACACATAAATTAATGAACTGAATAGACAGTTATCAAAAGAAGAAACATAAATGACCAAAAAATATTTGAAAAGGATTCAAGATCCTTAGGTACCAGAAAGATGCAAACTACTTTGGGATTCCACCTTATCCTAGAAAGAAAGACTAACATCTAAAACAAAAACAAAAACAAAATAGCTTGTCAAGGGTTTGGAGAAAGAGAAAATTTTTTTAATTTAAATTAGAAACAAGATTGTCAATCCCAGTTCCCTCTTCCATCCTCCCACTGACCCCCTATCCCATCCCCTTTCTGCTCCCCAAGGAGGGTGAGGCCTTCCTTGGGGGAATCATCAAAGTCTGTCACATCATTTGGGGAAGAGTATATAAGACATAAAAGCAGAAGAAGGCACTACTGTGGTGCAGAGCCAACAGTAAAGATATGGGGGATGGGGCAAGGAAGGGATAAGAGGAAGGGAATGATTTTTTTAAGTGTGCATAGGTATGCCATAGTGATATTTTATACCAGCTGTACAATTGGTTTTGCCTACATGTAAGTCTACACGTATGCCTGCTACCCACAGAGTCCAGAAGAGGGTGTCATATCACATTGAACTGGAATTACAAATGGTTGTAGCTACTACATGGGTTTGGGGGGCAAATCCAGGTCCTTTGGAAAAGCATCCAGTGCTCTTGATGGCTGTGCCATCTCTCCAGCTCCATCTATTCTAAGTTTAAAAGCTAATGACATAATAAGATATTGTATTTTAGACTAAATAATACATTTTGTGAGAAACAAAACCTGCAGTAAGAACAGTGGAGAAGAAGAAAAAGAGGACAAGGAAGGTTTTACACAGGCTGAAAATGCCTAGGAGCCTGAGAACACTGTTCATTAAAGAACTTGAACAAAAGACCCACAAAGTCTCCTGAGACTATATGAAAGATTTTTGGTTTGTTTTGTTGATTTTTAAGTAATCACTCAAGATTTTCCACCAAAAGAAAAGCCCTAACTACCCCCCTTTTAAACACAAAATGAAAAACATCACTAGCTATTGCGAAAAGGCTGCCATTTACAGCCAACTCAGAAGTCCAGATTTATTTGGCTTGTGCCCTTTGCAGTGAAGACCATAAAACACAATTCTTCCCCATCCTGGAGTAAATGCTAAGCAGAGTAGCTTCAGAATGTCAACAGAACGCCACGGAGAAACATTTGCTTTCCTTGGTGACCAGTGCATGTAAGGGCACTGAAGTCCATGCTTTGAATTCCAGAAAGTTAAAGACAAAACAAGGATTTCAGGATTTTCCCACTAAGGAAAATACTGGGGAAAAACTAAAGTGCAAAGTAGCCCTTTGTCTATGCTTTGCCCCTTACAGACACACATCACCCAGAGTGGCTCATCCATTCCTAGGTAAGCCCAAATCCTGGGTCAGTGGAAGGAAGAAGGAGTTCTCAGGGTGTAGGCCTTCCCTCCCCCACACTGAAAGGATTGCTTTTAGTTAGATGCATGGCAAACATCAGTGCAGAATCACACTGGGAACTACTTTTTACTAAGCAGATCAGCTCTACCGGTTAGAAACTGACTTGCACAAGATCTGTGGTTTGAATTTTATCTCTTTAAGAAAAAAAATCTAAAAAGCAGAAACTAAAACCCAGTCAGATGAGTGACAGGGCCTGTTAGGAATGCATGCTTTAGATATCAGCAAACAGAGATTGCATCTTTAAAACTTAACAGAGTAGAACCTGTGAAGACAAACCAATGTTATCAGCTGCCTGGGTCTACACTAGGCTTGACACCCAAAGCACTTTAGAAAGCAGCAAGCTCCACAGTAAGGAAGCTTAGCTCTTCCTATTCTATAATTCTCCCTTCCTCCACTCCAAGTACATTCCCCTGAACTCAGAGTATACTTCCAACTAGCAATTGCATTCTGTGTCCTCTCTTCTTGGCCTGTACATGTGCGTCGAGGAAGGAAAAGGAAGGGTGGCAAGGCAGACACAGAAGTCCCCACATGCATCCTCAGAGAAGAGAGCACTGTGCTACCTCACCCAGCAGCAGCAAAGGAACCAAGAGTGCACTCCCACTAGGTATGGCCATGCAAGCTGAGTCTTGAAAAGTGCACTCCCACTAGGTAGGTATGGCCATGCAAGCTGAGTCTTGAGAAGGAAAGGAACCCGATGTTTATTTATGCCAACTCTTCATTTTAGAACCAAGAAAATGAAGTCTAAACAAATCATTTGTCAAGCCAGGTGAAGTGGCTCTCACCTTTAATCCCAGTACTCTAGAGGAAAAAGCAGGCAGATAAATCTCTGAGTTCGAGGCTAGCGTGGTCTACAGAGCTAGTTCCAAGACAGCTAGGGCTACAAAGAAATCCTATCTCCAAATCATTTGTCCATGTATATTGGTTCCAGCCTATATATCTGTGGCTAGCACCAACACCCAAGTTTCTAATTCAGCACCAGTCTGCCATACTGGCGCTAGATGCATGACTGTCCTAGAAACCTAGGTCACCTCATGTTTTATAAGTAGTGAAAAACTCCAAAATGAACCTACATGCTCTTTCTTCTTTGTGTTTCATCCAAAGATTTTCTATCATTGTTTTTCACTTGAATCCCTTCCAATGGCCATCGCAGGGGATCATAAGCCTATATATGCAGTATTAAAGCCTTCCTGAAGAGAATAATATTTGTTAGATGTATTACATGAAAAAGTAAAACTAGGCATGCAGCAAGGGCTGGGTATATAGCGCTGTGGCAGAGTCCTGCCTGGCTTGTGGCAGTCTCTGGGCCCTGAGCTCAATCTCCAGAAAGCCTCTCCCACACATGCAAATACACATGCCCTAGGCATCAGAAGTTTATCATCTATTTGTGATGTTATTGTTAAATAAATAGCTGAAATTGCATCCTGATGAATTGAAATTAACCAAAAACACTCAGAAATATCAAATGTTTTCAAAGAAAAACCCAAAATTGTATATTCAAGGACTAAAAGTTGGTCCCAGCTATTTTATCTTCTCTATCAGCATTCAGTGTTCCCTGTGTTATAACATACTAGATACTTCACTGCTTTCTAGTATCCGTATCAAACGCTTACCTAGTTCCCTGTTCATATATATCACTCTACCTGGATTATTATTATTTTCATCATCCTGCCCACACTCACCTCTGTTACCAGTCAAAGCCACATTCATTTTGAAAGTGTATCACAGATGCTCTGGATTACTTGAGTCCTTTCTAAAAACAGAAGACAAATCTGGTTCTCTCAACTTCTTATCTTCCAGAAGTATGTATGTGAGGGGGAAGAGAAGGAGGGGGGATAGAGAGAGATAAAGGAGGGAGGGAGGAAGAAAGAGAGAGAAGGAGAAAGAAGTCAGGAGGAAAAGATAGATTACCGTAGTCTGTCCTCTGTAAGTAGCATAGATATAGTGTATAGTATAGTGTAGTGTAGTGTAGTGTAGTGTAGTTTAGTGTAGTGTAGTGTAGCATCTGCCCATCAACAAATATTGAGTGCCTGGCTATGTGGGACTTGATTTTCAACCCAGAGAGCCATCCCTAGAACTAGACTAAAATAGTCATTCAGCAAATGTTTCTTAAAATAAAACATAAGGTTTAGGGCAAATGGCATGATATGAGTCAGCATTACACATACTAAATATGAAGACATAGAAGAGTAATCTCATCAAAAATGTTCAAGTGGTGTCTCTATATATATGAGTCATAGTTCTAGAAAGAAAAAAATTATCCTAATCTCATCTTTCATTCCTAATGTTACGGCACTCTTATTTACTATTTCTCTCTTCCTGTGGGATTAGCAACAGCATATCTCTATCTAACCCCCAAGCCAGATCTTCTCATTTGTTTAATCAAAAAAAAAAAAAAAAAAAAACAGGAGAAGAGATTCTCCTAGTAATCAGGAGAAGAGAGACCATGCATCTCTATAGCACTGGCATTGAGGAGGTTAAGACCAGAGTGTGAGTTTGGTCAAACCTACATAGTTAGCACATTAATGTCTGGAAAAGGGAAAAGAAAAGAATTCCTAGCAGCTATTTAACTCTAGACACTTTCATCATGGAAAGAACATCTAGTAAATGAAAAGTTACACTAGTTTAGAGAATTACAGTTTACACTGTATTATCAAAAATTAAAGTAATCTTGGTATGTCAGGGATTTTAATCTTGGAATGTTAGGATTTTAATTTCTCTACATTTAAATGTGAACAACGAGCAATGACTGAAAATACCACTGGAACCGCCTCCTTCGTGCTTGAAAAAGCATGTACATCCTTGAAAAACACATTGCAGATGATGTTTGTAAACTTGAAGAGTAATGGACAGGGCACACAGTTTGTGTCCCTGGGGCATTTTAATTTATCAGGGTTTGAATTACTAAAGAAAAGCCTCCTGTTCCTGGTTCATAGCGTGTCCCTCTCAGCTGATCTGTGATGCTTTCTGGCATCCTCACACAAGGAATTACTTAGTTTAATATCTAAGGACCAAAGCCAGCCCTTGAATATGTGTGATGAGAAAGTACTGACGTCAATGGAAATTCTGGGTGTGCATCTGAGGGCAGACTAAGGTCCTTTACATATTCCTAAAGTAACTGTCGAAATTCTTTGTTTAAGTCTGCTTTGATGTTGGCTCTGTTCCTCTTTAATGAACATACAACACCAGAAGTGATGCATAAGGTCTGTGATTACCTAAAGAGCTATACAGCTCAGTAGTCTACTGTTTAGGGATTTGACCTAAGAAAACAATGAGATTTTCAATGTCTATTAAGTTCCTGGTTCTGGTACTGTTCATGATGACTAGCCAAGGAAAAAGAAAAACTTTTTCTCTTTCTGGAACATTCTTCTAGTTAAAGAGAAAATCAAATTGATATTCTAGTTAATACTAGTAATCTTTAAGGAAGAATATTGGGATGAAAGCTGTACTCAATAGCAAAACAACTTGACTATTAGTCTTCAGTCATTAATTTGTTGCATATTTGTTTGATAGTTACTGTTTTTTACTGAACTTTTACTACTCCTCTGATAATTCTAGGACATCTGTACAACTTGATATACACGGAGACAAACTGACAAAATGGCAATGTGAAACTACTCACAAACCTGAGACTGAACCTCGGCTCCTTCCTGCCTTGATATCCATCTAACTTTGACCACCATACATGCAAACACTGATCACACAGACTGTGTGTGTGTGTGTGTGTGTGTGAGAGAGAGAGAGAGAGAGAGAGAGAGAGAGAGAGAGAGAGAGAGAGAGAGAGAGAGAGAGAGTGTTTGTGTGTGTCCATAGAGGACAGAAAAGGGAGTTAGATACCTTGAAGCTGAAGTTACAGATGATTGTGAGCCACCTGATGTGGGTACTGGGATCAAGCTTACTCTGATCCTCTAGAAAAGCAGCAAGTGCTCTCAACCAGGAACCTTATCTCCAGTCCTACAGGGTGATCTCTTTCAACTCCAAATCTAAGAATGGTACTCTCATTAACTCAACAGCTCCTCCTTTTCTTCAGATAATACTTAACAGCCCATTATGTTAACTAAAACTACAAATCCAATAATCTATACTCTGCCATGAACCTGCCCACCACAGTTAATATGATTAAAGCAAGCTAAATTAAGCTCCAATCTCTTTATTAGTTTTCAATGTCTGGATTCAAATAACTTAAGGGTAATAAACAAATTTGTTAATGCCATGAGTACAATGCATCATAAAAATAGAACATGTATAGGGTATTTAAGTTTTTAAATTTTTCAAGACTGAAAACATATACCTTTTAAATCCAAAAGAATGTTTAATGACTATTCACACCTTGAATTTGCTAATTTATGACAGTTTATATCAACAATAAATTATCAAGACTTGCACAATGATGTGAGAAATCTCACAAGGTCCCAACCCTAGAGGAAGAACTACAGGAAATTAACAGTTGCTAAAACAGGAAGAATGGGTCTTCTCTGGCAGTAACATCCCAGCCCCAAGTTGTCATTCCTGAACACATAAACATATGTGCAACACAAAGTGGACTTGGCAGTGTGTGTGTGTGTGTATGTGTGTGTGTGTGTGTGTGTGTGTGTATGTGTAATGATAATAATTAAGGAAGAAATCATGAATTTGACAGGGAATGTGGAAATAGGAGAGGAGCCAGAAAGGGAGAGTATGTAATAAATATGATATAAATAAAACACTTATGCATGAAATTCTCAAAAAATAGTAATAAAATCCAATTCGTCAAAGATTTCCTCAGACCTCCACACATGTACTATGGCATACACTCCTCTGGTTGATAAGTTAATAAATGAATGTAACAACATTTTAAATAGATTATCGAAAATTGATTAAACTTTGGCATTTACTACTAAATTTATACATAATTTCTTCTAAAAATTCTGAACATGGAGATTCTGTATTTAGTGCTGAACAGCAGGCTCCAGATTTCAAACAGGATTAAGACATGACTCCTGCACTAAAATATTATTTTTATGTAAATGCTCTTATGTGGCAATTCTTAACCAGATTATTAAAATCCAGCTCAGAATGTTATGATGCTTTCAGGTAATTTTAGGAACTTTATTCTAACTTGAAAGATTCTTAAGATCCTCTCTGCCCCCTACAATGACCAAATTCTTCTTCCTCCTCATCAGGTCTTTGAAGATAATCTCCTTTCAACACCACCATTTTTTGTAAGTCTCCAGCTCTTTGATGTCCCTGAAACATGTTCATGGCTCATGCTCACCCACACAATACACAATAAATAAATAAATAAATAAATAAATAAATAAATAAATAAGTTAAGTACTTTCAGGATTCTTTTCTCCATAGCATTCCCATAACGATATGATAGAAAATGAATGAACATGTTCAAAAAGGGCAGAGCATTTAGGAAGTAACAACATTTATCCAATGTATTAACTAATTTTTCTTTGTTTTATTGAAAATAGATTCTTCTCCCATACAATAATTCTGACCACAGTTTCCCCTCTCTCCACTCCTCCCAACTACCCCCACCTCTCCTCTCCCCCAGATTAGCTCAATTTCCTCTTCAGAAAAGAGCAGGAGACAGTCAAACAGGACAAAACAAGATACAATAAGACAAGGCAAAAACCTTCATATCAAGGTCTGACAAGGCAACCCAACAGGAGGAATAGAGTCCAAGAGCAGGCAAAAGAGTCAGAGATATACCTGACCTGCTCCCGGTATTAGGAGTCCCACAAAAACCCCACACTAACAACCATCACATATACACAGAGAGAACCTGGTGCAGACCCATGTAGAGCCATATAGACCCATGTAGACCCAGTGTTTGATGCCTCAATCTCTGTGAAACCATGTGAGCCCTGCTTCCTTGATTGGGTGGGAAATGATCTCCTGGTGTTTTCCATCCTCTCTGGCTCCTACAATCTTTCCTCCTCCTCTTCTGCAGGGTTCCCCTATCACCAAAGTAGTAACTAATTATGTGAAAACTCTCCTTTCACAAACATCTGGTACCTGAATTAAATCAATGTGAGACAAACAATTTAAATATATCTTTAACAAACAAGGATATTGACGTATTAACAAAACACCCCTACCTAAGTCCAGATGAGTAAACAGCAGAATTCTAGAGAGTTTCAAAACAGAAATACAACCAATTTTACTCAAATTAATTCACACAATAGAATAGACACTCCAAACTCCTTATACAAAGTGGAAATATTACTCAAAAACCAAAACCAGATAAAGACACCCACACAAAAAAGGAAATCATAGGTGGACCATCCCTGATGAACAAAGTTGCAAAAATTCTTAGCAAAATACATGCAATATGAATATAGACACACAAGGAAAAAATATTCACCATTATCAAGTTGGCCCCTGAGATGCAGTTTTTCAAAATTCACAAATCAATAAATATAATAAAACACAGAAATGTACTTAAAGACAAAAATCACATGATCTTTTCAATTTATCCAAAAAAAAATGCTTTTTAACAAAATCTACCATCAATTCATGATAAACGTTCTAGAGAGATTAGGTTTAATGGAATGTGCCTCAATGTGATAAATTGACAAACCCATAGCCAAAATTATCCTAAATTAAGGGAAAGCTCCAAGTATTCCCATTAAAGTCAGGAACAAAGCAGAGCCTCTTTTCCTCCACTTGTAGTCAATAAAGTGTTCAAAGTCTTAGTTGGAGCATTAAGACAAGATAAAGAAGTAAATGGATACAAACAGGAAAGGAAGAAGTCATTGTATCCTTGTTTGCAGAGGGTATGATGCTATACTTAAGATACACTAAAGACCCCACCAGAAAACTACTTGAACTAATTTACACTTTCAGTAACAGAGGAGACAAAATTAACATAAGATTATTATTAGGCTTCATATATAACAATAATAAATAAACTGAAAAAAGTCAGAGGAATAATCCTATCCACAATGAAAATTTTAAAGAACTGAAGAAATGAAGGAAGACACTAGAAGATGGAAAGACCTCCCATGCTCTAAATTGAAAGAATCAATACTGTGAAAATGGGTGGCTCTCCAAAAGCAGTCTACAAACCCCATGCAATATCAATCAAAATCTCACTGACATTCTTCATACAAATATTTTTTGAAATCTTAAAACTCATATAGAAACACAAAAGATCTTGGTTAGCCAAAGCAGTCCTGAGCAAAAATAATCATGCTGGAGGCCTTACATATCCAATCTCAAGTTATACTATAGAGCACCTGAAATAAAAGAAGCCTGGTATTGTCATAAAAAAAGACACATAAATCAATGGAACAGAATGAAGATCCAGACTTAAGTCCATGCAACTACAGACACCTAATTTTTTACAGAGATACCAAAAATATAAGCCCAATGAAAGACAGTATCTTCAATAACTGCGTTGAGAAAAACTGGATGTCATCACGTAGAAGAGTGAAACTAGACTTCTAAGTCTCATTGTGCACAAAAACTGAACTTCAAAAGGATCAAAAGCGTGGCAAGTCAAGGAAGCCCTCAATGAACATGAAGAGTGGATGACGTCCTCAGTGAATGTGCATTGTTAAAATAGGCGTGGCCATGCCAAGGAACGAAGCTCTGGAGCCCAGGACCAGGCTCACAAGAACAAAGCTTCCTCTAGTGAACATAGTAGTATTTACAAATAATTGGCCAGTGTACACAAAAACTAGCAACTGCCACTTCCACGCCAGGGTATTTACAGCCTGAGACAGCTCACCTACAGAGACCGCTCCTGAGACTAGCTAACCCCTCCCCTGTCCTGCGCTTAGTAACAGGCTAAGGCTCCAGGTAGAGGTGTAGTAAGCGCAGCTGCAACAGAGTCCACCTGACCCCAGCTTTTCTGTATGAATGTCTGTGTGTCTGTCCGTTATTCCCTTGCTAGTTAGGCCAAGTCCCAACCATGTTGGAAAAAGCCATGAATTTGAAAGAGAACAGGGAATATATGGGAGGGTTTGGAAGGAGGAAAAGAGGGAAATGATGCAATTATAATCTTAAAAATTTGAGGAAATAGTTTTGTAAAATAGGAATAAGAAATAGCAAAAATAAAGGAAAATGACAGTAATCAACAAGCACCTTTCAATAATAATTTATAAAATTAATGGCTTCAACTCCCCAATAAAAAGACACAGGTTAGTTGATTAGGTTAATAAACAAAATCCATCTTTTTGTTGTCTATAAGAATCTCCAGGAGCACATGGACCCCAGTTGTAAAACTGGGGAACCAGCATTGGACCGAACCAAGCCTTCTAAATGTAGATGTCAGTTAGGAGACATGGGCAATTTATGGGACCTCTGACAGTGGAACCAGTATTTACCCCTAGTACACAAATGCACTTTGGGAGCCCATTCCTCATGGAGGGATAATCTCTCAGCCTAGATGATATGACAGACTTTGATGATTCCCCCCCATGGAAGGCCTCACCCTCCCTGGAGAGTAGATGAGGGGTGGGATGGGGGTCTCTGTGGGGGCATAGAGGATAGGAGGGAGAGGGAACTGGGATTGATATGTAAAATAAGATTGTTTCAGAAGAAGAAGAAGAAGAAGAAGAAGAAGGAGGAGGAGGAGGAGGAGGAGGAGGAGGAGGAGGAGGAGGAGGAGGAGGAGGAATCTCATTTTACCTTCAAGGATAGGCACAACCATAAAGTGAAAGGATAAGGAAAATTAAAAACAAATTTAAAAAACAAAAGTACTTCAAGCTTGTTCCAGGGAACAAGCAGACATTGCTTTCCTAATATCTCACAAAACAGGTGTCAAATAAAAATTAATAAAAACAGGTAAAGAGGGGACTTTCAACCTAACAAGGGAATAATAAATCAAGAAGACTTTACAGTCCTAAACACATATACACCAAACTCTGGTGCACTTAACTGATACAGACTAAGCCCAACTCAGGAATAGGTGATTTCAATACTCTGCTCCTCCAATAGACAGGTCATCTAAACAAAGAGTAAACAGAGACATTGGGATTAAATTACATGATATTAAATGGACTTAAAAGATAGCTACAGAACACCAAAGAATATGTATTCTATTCAGCAGCCCACAGAAGCTTTCCTAAAATAGACCACATTCTGGAACACAAAATAAATCTCAATGGCTACAGAAAAAAAATTAAATATCTGTGTATATCTGACTAAATAGAATAAAGTTTAAAATCAACTGCAAAAAAAACCCCTCTAATAATTACATGAACTCATTCAGATTGTACAACATACTACTAAATGATAAACAACCAAAGAAGGCATAAAAAATTACTGGAATTAAATAAAATAAAAACATTGAGGAATAACTTTTTTAAATCTTTTGGGACACATTAAATGAAGTCCCAAGAGGGAAACTCACAGATTTATTTACCTAACATTTTAAAAATAGAAAAAAATACAACTCAAGAGTTTTGGGGGGAGGACAAAACAAACCCAAATCCAATAGACAGGAAGAAATTATAAAAAATCACAGCAGAAATTAAGGAATTTTTGTTGCTGTATCTTTACTAAGTTTTGGTAACAAACAATGCTGGCTTTGTTGAATGAGTCTGGTAGCATTCCTTAACTTTCTATTTTGTAGGACAATTTAAACAGAATTGGTGTGAGATCTTCCATGAAAGTCTGATAGAACTCAGCAGTGAATCCATCTGGCCCTGCAGTTTTTTGTTTTGTTTTGTTTTGTTTTTGAGGGGAGACTTTTTTTTTGATCTCATAACTTGTAATGAGTCTGCTTGTTTTTTATATCTTCTGGCTTTAATTTTGGTACATGATATGCATTTTGAAATTCTTCTATTTCTTCTAAGTTTCCAAGTTTTTAGAGTGTAAGTTTTCAAAGTATTCTCTAGTAATGTTCTGTATTTCATTGGAGTGTACTATAAGACCTTTGATCTTTAATTATGTTAATTTGTGTCTTCTCCCTTTTGCTTTTCCTCAGATTGGCTAAGAGTTTGTTAATCTTATTAACTTCTTCAAAGAACCAACTCTTTGGTTGATTTTTTGTATTGCTCCTTTATTCTCTATTTCATTAATTTCACCCCTAATGTTTTTTTTTCCTTATAGTCTACTAGCTTTGGGATTGGCTGTTTTTTTTTTCAAGAACTTTGAGATGTTTAAAAATAAAAAACAAAACTACAGACCAATTTCTTTGATGATCATAGACGTAAAAGTTCTCAAAAAAATACTTGCAAACAAAATTCAGAAACAACTTACAAAGTCCATACACTATGACCATGTGGAGTCCATCCCAGAAAGGTGGGGTTGACTCAATATACATATATAATATATTATTTATTATACATCAATAAATGTAATACACCATAAACAAATTTAAGAACAGAAACCACACAACCATCTCAATTATTACTGTAAAGGTATTTGACAAAGTTCAATATACCTTCATGATAAAAGTCCTGGAGACATTAGGAATAGGTGAAGCATACCATAAAATAATAAAGGATAAATATTCAAAATTCTATAGTCAAATTAAACGGAGATAAACAAAGCATTTCCTCTAAAATCAAGAACAAGACAAGGATGCTTTCTCTCTCCCCTCTTATTTAATATGTCCTCAAGGTCTTGATCAGCAGTTAGAAAAGAGAATGGTATAAACATTTTAAAAATAGAAAGGAAGAAGATGAACTTCCTATTTGCAAGTGGCAAATACATAAAAGAGACTATAAATCTACTATAAAAATTTGAGATCTGATTTAAAAAATAAGTTTCAGGATACAAAATCATTATAAAAGCACAGCAGCTTTCATATATACCAACAGTGTACTCTCTCAGATGAACTAATGAATTGAGTAACCAGATTTCAAAAAATAAAATAATAAGAAACACAAATGTCCAATGACTATTTTGAAAGTGTTCAATGCTCATAGTTGTAAAAAAAATAAAAATTAAAACTACCTTGAGATACCACCTGACCCCAGTCAGAATGGCTATCATCAAGAAATCTGAAAACCAATGATGGAAAGAACATAAAGAGGAACCCTTACTCACTGCTGATGGGGTGCAAATTAGTATAGCTATCATAGAAATCACTTTGGAAGTTCCTCAAAATGTAAAATAGAACTATCGTATGACCCAGATATTCTACTCCTGGTCATATACCCAAATAACTCTATATAATACCATAGAGAAATTTGTATATCCATGGTTTTTGCTGCTCTATTTGTTGTAGCTAGGAAATGGAACCAACCCAGATACTCAACAACAGATGAGTGGATAATGAAAATCTGGAGCACAGATAAACTGAAATGTTATTCACTTCTAAAGAAAAATGAAATCAGAAAGTGGATAGGCTTATAATATGTAATATTAAACACAGTTAAAAATTAAGCAGTGGTCTTGAGAGAACACAGAACAATGATAGACATAATAAACAATTCTTAACGAAAACAGTTTATTATATTAAAAGCTGATCTACTCATTTAATTTGCATTAAAGATACCTAGAAGAGCAACAGTTATTTCTGCATGTTTATATATAGTTGCTACAGATTTCTTGAAAATGTCATATGCCAGCTGAATGTGTTATTTGCTACCACCTTCAGATCACAAACTTGGCAGTTATCATGTTGCAGGATATTCAATGACACTGTGAAGCCAGAGATTCTGCTTGTGCTAATTAAATAAAATCAACCTTGGGTCAGGAGGCAGAGCCAGAAACTAGTTGACAGAAAGTAAACATAGAAAGTCAGAGGGAGACTGGAAGATGGATAGAGAGACGCACAGGAAGTAGTAGGGAGGGATTTTGAGTGTGACAGGCTTTTTTTGGTTTGGAGGAGCAGAAGCAAATACTCTTTTGGAGACACAGGCAATGAGGAAAGGTTAGAGCTAGTTGCTCCTCAACCTCTCTGAGCTAGCAGGTTTCACCCCAGCCTCTGGCTCCTGAGCCTTATTGATAAAAAGAACAACAGAGATTTCATTAAAAATGACAGTTGATGGCAGCAGCAGGAGGCAGCTCTAGTGGGACGTAAAAGTGCAACCTGGTTGCTGCCAAAGAAGCAGTCCAGTCATTGCAGAGCCGCAAATACTGGATGAAACAGCAGTAGACTCACTGCTGCCACTGTGTCACTAGAAAACATTATCTTTTGTGTGATAACTAAGTGGAATCTAACTATATATAGCATGTATAGATTCAGTTATGGTCATTATTTATAGTTTTAGAAGTTTAAGAAAAAAATTACTTGTACTTTCAATGATACCAATTGTTTGAACATTAGGTAGATAAGAACTTGGAGACTCATTTAATATATGCTATGTTTGATTCCTTATGTTTATTTAGAATACCTTACTGCATCCCCATTTTTAATTTAAATTTTATTTAGGATCTCGTACATTTGTAGTGTATTTACATCATTCCATTCCCCATTTTCCTCCTCCCACTTCCTCTCCTGCTCCCTCACTCTCTTTCGAATGCATGACCTTAATTATTGTTGCCTACATATGTAGGGAGCTCCTTCCTGGAGGAGATGGATTCTCCCTCTCTTGGCAACCATGAATCACCAAATCACCAAAGCTCTTCATCCAGGGGTAGGACCTTGAGAGATTTACACCATTACACATTGTCATGCCAACTAGTAGAGTTACATTTTGGTTACTGTTTAGGCAATCATATTTTTGAAATTTCATGTGTGCAGCTTCCCTGACATTCATAGAAAGCACTATTTTCACAGATGTCTTAGTTCTCTGGAACTTAGTCTTTCTGTCCCTCTTCCACAATGTTTCCTGAGCCATAGGTGTAACACAAATTAATAAATTACCCAAAGACTGATATTGGGGTTCAAACTTCAAGATGAGTATCAGAAAAGCAAAGCAAGCTAGCTCAGGCTGAATGGGCTGATCCACACATGACCTCTTCACCAAGTCTCAAACTGCTGCCTCTTCTCAGTGTGGCTGGAGAACAAATGCTCCTGCTGAATACTGAAGGCCCTGCTTCTATATTTTCTATCCCTTCAGTGCTGGTATTAAAGGCATGTGATCTCTTACTCTTTTAGACTGATTCAATCTCGAGTATCCCTGGCTGGCCTTGGACTCATAGAGCTCTGTCTACTTCTTATTCCCGAGTCCTAGGATTAAAGGTGTGTAACTGGCTTCTATGCCTTGTGGTTGGCTTTGCTTTCTGAATTCTCAGGCAAGCTTTAATAAATCATAAATAATACATAGGTATATAAATTGCACTGTAGATATATCAGTTGGGGTTGGGCATCCAATGGTCAGTTCTTTTCATTTTGACCAGTTGAGGGTTTTTTTTAATAGTCTCCATCTGCTGCAAAAAAAAAAAATAAAGAGAGAGAGAGAAGATTCTTTGATGAGGTATGAGAGCTATACTTATTAGTGAGTACATTTAGAATGAAATAAGAAATTACAAGCAGGTTTAAAAAGTGGCAGTTATAACTTCTCTAGTATCCACGACCTAACCAGCCACCAGCAGTACCAGGTATGAACTCTCTCTTATTGAGCAGGCAAGTCAATTAGGTAGCTGTTGGTTATAGGCAAGGTATAACTTGCACTGTTTCACCCTTGGAGATATTCTGCCATGCTTGTCATTGTGTTTACATCTGGGTGACACTATTGATTGATTGCTTTCCTCCCTCGGCAGCTTGACTGTAGATACATCTTCTGATACTATGAAAGACAGTCCTCAAAGAAGTCCACAGGTCAACTCCACCTCAATTTCCCAAAGTCTTGTCATCTTTTTACATAAGAGCTAAAAAGTAGTGGAGGAAATGATAATCTCCTGCTCATGTGTTTTGAATCTCCAAATAGTAGACTAATGCTTAACCACTACTTATAGAGGTTTATTATAATTCCCTTACATTGCCAATAGTACATTGTGTTTATAATCAAAATAGGCCCATTCTAAATATGGAAAAAGCAATATAATTTCTGTTTCCAGTTTCATTTAAGGATTAACAAAAGAATACTAATACCAACTAATGCTCATATGCCTTCATAAAATTAAAAAATGTTTGGTCAAACTACACGATACATTTTTCTGATTTTCTTCTAGGGAACTTTATTTTGATTATTTGATTATTTGTACTTTATTTTACCAATCTCTACTCATATCCAAAAAACTAAGGAACCTGAGATTCAGAGTAGTGGGAGATTTACCATGAAATTACTACAAATTAACAAGAGAACTAAAAATGCTTTGGAATGCTTCTGCTTTGCTACATAGTTTTAACTGTGATTTTAAAAAAGAAGAATAATTCAGGAACAAGAAGAAACTGACTTATCCAAGGGTAAAAGTTAAATATGTTGAAAAATACTATGAGAGCACAGTAAATCAAAATAGTAAATCCTAGTATTTATTGAATAATCACTGTGTGCCAAATAATATTCTAAATATAATGTTGAACCAGTAACACTGTGTGAAATGAAAACTGTGTGACCATGTTAACATTTCTGCAATAAGAAACTACTTTATTTATTTATTCATTTATAAAATATTCTCACATTCGTTATCCTATTGGTTACTCAAAAGAAGAGAACATTGTTCCTTTTATTTTAACACTTTATAAAATGATTAATAAAAATAATCCCAAGATAAAAGCGATGCCAATACTGCTCTCTACCTATCAGTGTCAGGGTAGCTGAACCTTATAACAACAGGGTATCCAGCTGCAAAGTCACAACTAAGAAAGGCCTGGCATGACTGCCATAACTAAAGAATCCTCTGCTCCATGTCTGCCACCTTCACCACTGTCACTGCAGCAGCCATTAGTTTGACTGCTCAGAGATGATGCAGATTAAAAATTTCCTCGGAGACATAGAAAACTAGAGCCAGACTCACTAATTAAAAAGAAATTGGACGGGAAAACTGGTTTTGGTCTACTTCTAGAAGCAACTGCAGATGGTAAACATAGCAAGGAGGAAGGGAGAAGCTATAGGCTAAGAGGTTAAATACATAGTTATGGCAGGCCATGTGATCCAAGGACAATGTACCCCACACTACAATATCATCAAGAAGTAGATGCCCAAACAATATGGTAAAACCTGATTGTGAATGGAAGTTACTGGTGGTGGGATAATAATAAGCTCCACATCGTTAATCTGGTCAAGGTGAGCAAAGGAGGAGAAAAACATAAAATGGAACACAAAGATTGCTAAGCAACAAATTTTAGAAGACCTGCAGTATTTTTTGTAACAAACATGATGAAATACTGCTATTCCCTGGTATGTAAACATCTTACAAATGAGCAACACATCAAAGAGTACCCTTAGAAAAAAGCATACTAAGGAAACAAAAGGGTTAGAGAGATGGCTCAGAGGTTAAGTATATTGACTGCTTTTCTAGAGGATTCATCATCAGTTTTAAGCACCCACATTGCAGCTAACAACCATCTGTAACTTCAGTTCCAGAGGATCTAATGCTGTCTTCTGGACTCTGCAGATACTGCACACATGTGACACACAGACATATATGCAAACAAAACACTCATACACAAAATAAAAATAAAATAAGTTTCAATAAACAACAGAAGATTCACCAAAGAAATAAAAATAACATTGAATGTAAAAAAAAGACAGCAAAGTTCACTAGTCAATGAATTATAATTTAAAACAATAATGTCATATAAACCATGGCCTACCATATAAGAATCAAAAACAACATGCTATTTCTCCTTCCAAGGGAGGATTTTGCAGGTGAACTGGGGTTGGGTGGGGATGGGAAACAGGATGGATGGTGGTTGATGGAGAGAGAGAGTACTGGGAGAGATGACTAGAATTCAGGGGTGGCATTTGGGAGGTGATGTTAATGCACTGGAAAGTCCCAGGAATCTATCAGGGTGACCCTAGTGAAGATCTCTAGTAATGGAAGATATGGAGCTTAAAATCGTCATCTTCTGTAATCAGTGGTGGGACTGGGACACCAAGCCAACCACGAAACCTTCAACCTACAATTTGTTCTGACTCCAAGATGTGCTTTGGAAATGGTGGCACAAAACTCATGAAAAGTGGCCAACCAATGAATGACTGGTTCAACTTGAGGCTCCTGCTATGAGAGGAAGTCCACACCTGACCCTGTCTGGATGGCAGGAAGTTGGATAGCACAAAGACCTATGATAAAACTAAACACAGCTGGAAAAAAAAAACAGTCAATGAAATGATTCCTAATGATGTTCTGTCATACTTACAGATCAGTGCCTTGCCCAATAGTCATCAGCGAAGTGTGATCTAACAACTAACTGATAGATGCAGAGACCCACAGCCAAACATGAGTCAGAGCTCAAGGAAACCCTCAGAAGACAGGGAGGAAGGACTGAAGGAGCCACAGGGTTCAGGGACATAAGAACTTGGCACACAGAATCAACTAAGTAGGGCTCATATGGGCTCACAGAGATTGTACTGAAAATATGGGAGCTGGGATGGGTCTGAGCTAGGCCCTCTGCATAAATGTTGCAGTTTTTAACTCCAAACAGAGGGAGTGGGGGCATCTCTGACTCTTTTGTCTGCTCTTGGGACCCTTCCCTCCTACTGGGTTGCCTTATTCAGCCTTGATATGAGGGTCTGTGTCTAGTCTTGTTGTAACTTATTGTGCTATGTTGATATCCCTGTGAGGCCTGCTGTTTTCTGAAGGGAAATAGAAAAGAGGTAGAGTCTGAAGACGGGGAGGGACTAGGAGGAATGGAGGGAGGGGAAACTGCAATCAGAATGGAACATATGAGCAAAGAACAAAAAGTACATAATTGAAAAAATTTAAATCTTTAAAAATACAAAAAATCAAATTTTAAAAAATAAGTTAAAAATAATAATTTAAACTCCACATTAAAATCATTAGCAAGAGACAAGATAAATAAGCTTTGCTGTGCACTGCTGTATAAGTATAAGCTGGCATGATCTTTATGGATATCCATTTCTACATATTCAAATTTTAAATGCATAATATATTGACATAAAATAATGCATTTAACAACTGTGAAAAGATATATACACAATGATGTGCTCTGCAACCTTATTAAACTCATGAAAATTGAGTGATGATGCTATGTACACAGAGTACTTTTCTAATATAGCCATTAAAAATTCAAGACTTTATTTCATAAAGATACCTACAAATTTTGTTAAGAAAACACAAAATAGTAGATATATACCATTTAATTGATATACAATAGTATGTGTGTTCAAAATAATTTAAAAGTAGTATTTTAGAGATTTTAAGAAACTGAAAGAAAAAACTTTGGTAGAAATTTAGAGATAAATGAAATGAACTATGTCTTTAATTTAGAAAATGAGACACACCTAAAAAACATATGCACAAGAAATTCTAATAAATAAATAAGCTATTAGAAATAAGAAAATTTGAGACGGGAGATATGGCTTAGTGGTTAAGAGCACATACCAATCTTGAAGAAGACCCAAAGGTCAGTTCCCAAAACCCAAATTAACTTGCTGGTAACTCCAGCACTATAAAATTCAAAAACCATGGCCTATGTGGGCACCTCTATTCACACAGGCATACACACCACATTAACACACACACACACACACACACACACACACACACACACACAATGAAAATTTGGTAAAGGAAAGAAACATGAGATAAATATATAGTTCTTTCTATACAAGAAAAGTTATTTAAAAAAAAAAACAAGGAATTTTGCCCTTGACATTAACAAAACTGAAACACTAAAGAATAAACCAATAATAGGACGAAAAAGATAAAATATCAAGTGACATAGCTGAACAGGTGGAAAGATACACTACATTCTTACATGGAAGATAGATAATACTAAAAAATATTCTTTCCCTAATTAGACTATAAATTGTAAGGGGGAAAACACTAATAAAAACCATAAGAGAATACCATTATTCATCCATAAAAATAGCTAAAATTAAGACTGACAGTACCAACTGCTGGTTAGGATGTGAAGAAACCAAAATTTTCACACACTTACTAAATGGTTCAGTCACCTTGTAAAACAGATTGAGGGCTACTTCGTAAATAGACATTTCCCATAAAACAAAACAATCTAACTCCTAGATATGAGTAAGCTATAGACTGTAATAAAATGAAATACTACTTGTCAAGTTAAAAGGGAATGAAATGTTGATTATGCAACAAAAGACTGAACCTTAAAAACATTCTAAGTGAAAGAAACCATATACATGACTACATCATTACTCCATATACTATTTAGGGACAAGTGTCAGTTCTGGGGCAACTAAGAACTTGACATGAGGAAAGGAGATTTACTGAGGACACAAGGAACACTTGGTTTGCAAGTATTTTATTGAGAATTTTTACACCTATGTTCATCACAGAGATTAGCCTACAAGTTTCTTTGTTGTTTCCTTTTCCAGTTCAGCTTTGTAGATTAGTTCATTATCATTCCTTTCCTTTCTGCTTGGTGTGATAGTTTGAAAAGCATGGTGTTAATTCCTTATAGGTTGGATGGGATTCAGTGAAGAATCCATCCTTTCTTTATTGAATCCTCTTTCTTACTGTTTCATAAAATTTGTCCTCTTAGAACTCATTTAAGACTTATTCATGTCCTCTTTCAACTTCTTTAAACATAGTTAGTCATTCTTTTCAGTTCTTTGTCTGGAATTTCATGCAATATGGCTCATATTCCATTACTATGAATTTGGTAATTTTCAGAAAAATTATGTTACCTTTGATTTTTCATGCTTATTTCTACAAATCTGGGATTAGGCCACTGTCTGGATTTTTAAAAAATCACCCACATTAATTCAGTAGCAGTATTTGCAGTATTCAAGTGTGAGTAGGTTGTAGCAGTTTGTGGTGTTATTACACGGGATGGGAGTGTAGTTTAATAGCAAAACCCCCAGCCCGCATGCTTAGGGCACTAGGCCTTTATTCTAGCACTATCCCAAATGCAGATTACTATCTGTGTAAATAACCATTCCCATGGATAGTCTCACTACAAAAATATAGTAATAGCTGAATAATCAGTCACTTCTTCAACTCAAAACATTTGAGGAGAATAAAAGACCAACGGAAGTATAGTATACACTAAGATATTTGTTATTCGGAGTAAAAAAAAAAAGGAGATAAGCAGAGTAAGTCTAGCAGTTAATATTAGATTAAATTTAAAAAATCAGAAGAGTAAATAGAATAGAAGAGGAAACAATAAAGATGAAAGGGAGGAGATAAGGTGGCTCCAGCCAAAGAGAATATCCCAACACCAGACTAACTGTAAACGTTAGTGGGAACAGAAAAGACAGAACAAAAACTGGCATAAAACACTGAAATTAACTACTAAATGAGAGGAGTAAAGGAGAAAGGTCTAGGTAGGGGTATAACATCTATATATGCAACTCCCCTCCAGGGAACTAGAGCAGTGGAGGCCTGATTCTTTGCGGCCCATCATGGGGACAGTACCCTTACCTCCAAGTGACTCCTTGTAGTTGCGGGGCACAGGTACCAACCAGGCCCACATCTTTGTGGTAGATATAACTCAAAGGCTGTTTCTCAGTTCCAGTTTCTCATGGAACACTGTGAAGTTTGGCTTCCTCCGTTATACATATTAAGAGGTAATCTTGAGGCTAGATATGAGAACGCAGACTAATGACACTTGTTCCGGTTGCCAGAGTGAGCTGCCAATGAAGGGACTTTTGCTTCCAGAACCACACTGCTGCCTTGTCAAGGACATTTTCCAAACGAACTCTGTTTATTTAAATTTCTTATGAATGCTTATTCTATTGATTAACATTGTCCCACACAATTCACTGTCAGTCATTTCTTCTTTATACATTTATATATTCCTCCTTCATATTTCCATGTCTTTTTCTTAATTGATTTCAGTGTTTTAAATAGCAATTTAAGTGTAAATTTTTAAGACACCTCAGAAATGCAAAGACTTCCATTAGTTGTATTTCATGACTACGAATTCTCTGCAGGAAGTATAATTTCTTAATTCCTTCTCTCTCCCACTACAATGCTTACAATGTTCAGTAAAAAGAAACCTAATTCCGTTTCTGTCCTAAAGAGGTACAAAACCCAGTGGTGACGACATAAGCAGCACTGTAGAGCTTGTCACTTCATGCCTTCAGTAAACGTGTGCTGAAAGATTTATTTACTCAAAACATTTTTTCTTGAAATACAAAAGCCTCCAACCCAAGTAATAATACATGAGTGAGAAGATCAATTTTTATACCTTCCTATTGCATTTATTTTTATACTTGCTTATATTATTCTAATATCCCACCAACTCTACAGAATATTCTCTAATAAAAACTGCCTAGTCAAATCCCAGGACACAGAATCAAAAAGGGAAAAAAATTATAAACTTTATTAAAGAGATCAAGGAATTTAACAAAAACACTGAACTCTGAGAGGATAATAATAAACACTGAGTGATATCCAAGAAAATATAAATACAAGTCTGAATGAATGAAATGATGAGAACAATTCAATAAGAAGATAGAAACATTAAAGAGAACACAAGCTGAAATAAAGATAGAATGTAAATACTCAATATCACAACTGGAAAACTCAGGATTTTTTAAAAGGGTCTTCTTGTTACCACTTGGCTTTGGTTGAGTGCTAAGAGGATCTCCCCCACTTCTCTCCTACTTTATCCCTACCCTCCCTTCTTCTCCCCTGCTTCCTCCTTGATTCCCTCAATTAATTATTATTGAAAGAACACTATGAATTTCCTTAGGCTCTAGCTTTGTCTTAAAACCTGGTTTCTCTGATATTGCACTCACACTGGGAGAACTCCCCAATGGAGGGCAAGCCCTCCAAAGTGGACTCTGGACTCTCTGCTTCTGTTTTCTGAAGTTTCCTTTCTTTAATGTTTTCCTGCTACCACCCACATCTTAGAAAGGCTGCTTTCTTACAATTACAAATTTATTTCCCAGAGATTCTAGCACTCCATACATGTGTATCATCCAGCATCTTCTCTTTTTGACATAAAAATTTAAATATAAAAATATGTCTACAACTGCACACATCACATATTTTAATTACTTCTAAATATGCAAAAATACATACATTGTTATTCTTAGTATTTCATGGGGATTTCAAGTTTCCCTATGAATACCAAAACTCTGTTTCTTAACTCCATATATACATAACCATCCATCATTTGAATCAAGCAAGAGGTGGCCCTTCCAACAGAACCTTCAAAACATAATTTGGACTTTGAACTTTCAGTACTGAAAATTAAATAAAAGTCTTTCCTTAATAAGTGCTTTATGTCAAGCATTTGTGATCCTAATGAAAAGCTTACTAATGCACATAGTATACTGGCACAACATAGGTGCTTTGTAAATAATTATATGACATTGTGTTATTCAGGGAATAATGAGAAGAAAATGTTGTACGTGTTCAATGCAGACATGGTGCTTGTTTTTTTAATATTTTTGATCTTTAGTTGGTTGAATATATTCATGAAGAACTTATAGGGAACTCAGTTTATCTGTTGTCACTTGGTACAAAGAGTTGCCAAGTTTTCCTCAACACATTCATTACTTTTACAACAAGAAAGCAAGGTTAATTTATCAGAGGAAGACTTTTCTTAGATAAAGTGGGAAAGAAGAGAACTTTGAATTGTTCCGTGTACTAAACCAGCAATTCTCAATCGGTGGATCGTGACCCCTCTGGGATTAAATGATACTTTCACAGGGGTCACCTATGACTACCAGAAAACACAGATATTCATGTTAAGATTCCTAACAGTAACAAAATTACAGCTATGAGGTAGCAATGAAAGTGATTTTATGGTTGGTGTCTCCACAACATGAGGACGTGTATTAAAGGGTTGCAGCATTAGGAAGGCTGACAACCACTGGACTAAGCAGAAAAGACCAGGAAGATCATCTGCCTTAGAAAAATCAGTCATGTGCTCACAATATTCCATGTTTAACTAGTCATGTGCTCATGTTTAACTAGTCATATGCTCACAATATTCTATGTTTAACTAGTTAGTGCAGACATTTTTGAATGACACAATCCCTTCCAGTTTTCTTGTCCTTGCAGCTCCTAATTATCACAAAAGAGAGAGAGGAAATATATTATCAAAATAAATGTAACATCATGATATAAGGGCCAATCACTCATGATATGATGTCATTGACCTAACAGTATTCGGTAATGACATTCATAATTATGGCCTACAAATGAGCCAAGTAAACATACTCTTTATGGTCTGGTTGGTGACTGGTGACAACTGACACGGAAACATGAAGAAGCCTGACTATGGAATACATGGTACAGTATTTGTGACTGCCAGCAGAAAATAGTACTATGCAGTGTGCACTTAGTAAATACTACTTGAAATTAAATCAAATTATTTTGATTATTCTTTCCCCACTCATACAGGAAATGAGCAGCTACAAATCCTCTTTATTGCACAAATAAGTTCTATTACTTGTTTTTTTTTTTGTTTTGATTTTGGGAGGGTTGTTTTGTTTTGCTTTGTTGTTTTTTGAGACAGGGTTTCTTTGTGTAACACTCCTGGGTGTCCAGGAACTCACTTTGTAGACCAGACTGGCTTCAAACTTAGAAATCTGCCAGCCTCTCTTTGGGGTTAAAGGTATGTGCCACTACACCAAGCTCTTACTTGATTCTTAATAGAGAAATCTTTACTCTCTCAAACCTGAGAATTGCTATCCTGGATAAAGATCTTGAAAATATTTTTAAATAAACTCTAATTTCATTCATTTATTCTGAAACTCAAACCACCATTAGGAATTAGGAGAGATTGAATAAATGTGTATTTTACTTCAAAAGCACAAATTCACATCAAGTGTGCTTCAATAGTAACAACTGTTAACTACTTCCAGCATGTATATAAAGAGTAGGATAACATAGAGGTTTCACCTCTCAATTACTTCTTAAATATATCAGATGATGAAGGGTATGATGGTTCATTTCTGATGCCAGTTTGACCAAATTAGTAAATACCTAGGAAAATAGTAAAACATTAATTCTGTGTGTTCTTGAAAATGCTTCCATAGGAGACTGGAACATAAGTCTGACCATAGTTAATGAAAAATGTCTGCCCTAAACAATACTAGGTGCTATCATATTGTCTGGGGACCTACACAGAGCAAAAGGAGCAGAAAAAAAAGCAATTCATTCTCCATCTCTCTTTCTCTTCCTTCTTTACCCTCTCTCCACCTATGCTCTTCTTCCTCCTTTCTCTCCCTTGTCTCCCCCTCTTCTCTCTTTGATTCTCAATCTTTTTCCACCCTCCCATCTTCTTAGCTTCAAACTGAGTATTACATCTTTGGCTTCCTTGGTCCTAAGGTTCTAGAGTTGAACTGAAATGCATTACCAGTATCCCAAAGCCTTGAACTTGTAGGCAGCCTGTCATGGGATTCCTTTGTCTCTACAATCACATTTCCTTAATAAATTATTGCCTATGTATGTGTATGTTATATGTAACATATAAAAATATATACTGTGTATACATAAACATTTATATATGCAACTATCCTATTGGGTTCTGTCTCTCTGGAGAATTCCAATACAGTGGAACAAACTGAAAATGTTTATTGTTTTTATAGTCATATATACGTGTGTGTATGTATTATATTCATGTAGCACAATCTCTAGCCCTGCATAATAATTTACTATGAGAAAATCACTTCCCTCTTATATTAATAAATATGCAAATAAATATCACAAATACTTCTGACTAATAACTTTTCAAGGTAATATTTAAACATTAATATTACCTTCTTTCATAAAGTTGGTAATAAACACCATAGAGGGGAGAAGAACTAATATTAAAACCTGCTATCTAGGGTTTTCATCATGCTGTACCTCAAATCACAACTACCTGGATTCATACTCATAGACAAATGTCCTTTCTGTCCTACAAAGCAAAATGTCTTCAAAAGAGGTATTTCCTTGCCCCTTTATATAAATACAAAATGTGGTGTTAATATACAAAGGGGCTACAAATGATGGTTTTGAAAGAGCTAAGAGAACATAACAAATGAGAGAGATGAGGCTGCTTCAAGCATACAGAGGAAAGAAGAAGAAAACATGGGGTATTTAATGACACAGTTTGTGCAGGTAAATTATGTAGATTCGTATCAAGCAGGACAAAAAAGAAAAGATGAATGAGTAAAGGGGGGACTGGATCCCCTAAAATCTCAAACCCAATGGTTAACTAGACTCACTCTACTAAAAATCAACTGGAATTACTTAGAAAATATAAATAAATTTCTTTAAATCATTAGCAAAATTAATTAATTAATCAATAAACAGTGTCAGAAGTTATTTTAAACTTATACAAAATTGTCAAGTTAATGGTACAGAAAATTGGTAAATAACAGTAAAAATTGGGAAGTCTCTTTAAATTTGGACTATCAAGAAGATGCTACAAAGAGAATTCAAATCAAAAACAGTTTTTGTATTTAATGGGCTACTGTAGCCTTACACTAACCTAAAAACAGATGGCTTAATTTGCTCAACTAATGTCCACAAAATGGGCTATAGCATAGAAATAGAATCTTTTGCTCAATTCACTTGCTACACTAATACAAGAAACCCAACCACAAAAAAAAAAAAACCTCACTCTAGTTCAGAGTCTGATAAAGGCTAAGACTGGCATCCAATACATGAGAAAATTCCTCATAAAATAAATACTGAAAAGGAGTAGAGTAATGCCATCCATTTTAATGGCTACTTGGTTTCAAGCTTTCCATATGCAGAGAAATGACTAAGTGATGTCATACTACAAATAATTGTTTAAATTTGAACTCATTACAGTATCGTTCACCATGCTCTATGTATTATTCAAAACACTACACAAATACATTCCTCGACTTCCAGTAATGAGTGTTCTAAATAAAATTCTAGAATATCGATTTGTTTGTCTTGACTCGGGTGTTTTGTTTTTTCATATGATTACAAAGATCTATCACAAATGTTCTTTTCACACCTTTAAAAGGGAAAAAGATGGCGGGGAAGAGAAAATTTCAACTTTTTTTAAAGACATGTTAATGTCATTCCTTATAATTAGTCTTCAGATTAATTCACAATGTATATAATAGAACATGTCAACAATTTTACACAGCACTACTATATTAAATCATGAGAGCACAGGAATGTTAAGACTTGATCCTTCTCTCTTAGTCTCCATTCTTCCTGCTGTTTGCTATTCCTTTAGTGATATGCACAATGACTACTCTCATATTAAAGAGACTTCAATATAATCATCCATATCCATGTCAGCAAGTTTGAATGAAAACTGTAGGACACGACTCACCACAATTTAAAATGGTCCTTTTTTAACGCATTGAAATGTCTCCATTACCTTCCAATAAAATGAAGTGTTTGTTTCAAAAAAACTTTCAACACTAGGCAAAGCTAGTAATATTTGCAATACCAAGCAAATCATCCAAATGAGAACATTAAGTAAGACAGCACTGGAAAAAGGATGACAATACGGCTCCCACTGGATAAAGGTACTTGCTACCAGGCCTAATGACCTGAGTCCATTCCCAGAGACCCTCAAGGTGGAGGGAAAGGACCAACTCCTGAAGGCTGTCCTCTGACCTACACATACACATATAGACACACTAAACAGGCAAGTAAATAAATAAATGGAAAGTATCATTGATAAATATATTTAAAATATGATGTAATGAGGAAAATAATGCATTGAAGTTGATTTTTTCAGTGTTAGTTTCTATTAACTGAGATATCAATAGAACTAAAAAGTCTATTTTTAGTAAGTGGTTAGAATACCTGGAAACATAGATTATCATTTCCCCTCATCTGAAGGGTAGCTGATTAAAAGCTGAAATACATGCTATTAAGTGAGAATTCTCACCTCAGCCAAGGCTAACGTTAACATCAGCTAAAGAGAGAACCCCTACAGATGAGGGATCTGCTTGTGATTTGGAATACATACTTTTAACAACCTCACCTTTCAAACATTATATATACCACTAACTTGCCAAAAGCAATTGTTATACACTCAAAACCATATACTTCACTTTTCCTGAGATTTTAGTGGCCTGGTTTTCTAAGTACTTTCATTGTAAACATTTCATATACTATGCCAGAACTATTGAAAAACTAAGTAGACTATCACCAAGTAGAAACCCTCAAGTAGGTGTTCTGAATATGTTGGTAAAGACAGTCAATTCATTTGAGTGGTCTCTGCCCCTTCAACTTCACCCTCCTTACCAATGTACATTCATCACCGAAAAGGGAAATATTTACAAAACTTAGTTTAGTTACGTTTAAATATTATGTTTAGCTGTCTGGAGACCATGTTCTCAAGATTTATACAAGAAATCAAGGATTAAACTTCATAACAATTAGAAAACCACACTGTGTAGAATCAAAGACTTAGTTAAAGGACATTAAAATAGTTTTACCATTGGTACTAAACCGAAATGACTCCATCTCTCCCCGACACCTGGAACCGACACCTTTTGAACTTTCATGTAAACAAACGAGGGCACAGCAAATGCTCTGTCTGCTGCAAGGTACCACCTCTGCACAAATGCACGTGAGTGAAAAATGTGGAGAGTGCCTGAGGATGCTTTGAAGCAGCTTGGGAGAAGTGAGAGCAGGAAAGAGGCTCTTCTCTAGGGTACGTTTGTTTAGCGTAAAGTAAGCAAGTTGTCAGGGTAAGAGTTGACAATGTTGACTCCAACAGTTTGAACTGTGAATAAACATCCAAAGGGATTATGTTACTGAGAATTAGAAAGATTCCATTGAACTCAATACAACACTAGTGTTTTCAAAGACAATATGCCTTTGAGCCACACTCTGGATCCACAGTTTAGGGTTAGAATTACCCTAAAGTCTTTTGTGTGCCATAATAAAGAACACAGGGTATGACCCAGCTAATACAATTTTAAAATTATTAGAATAAGGGGGGAATAAAAACATTTCATTTTTAATCTCTAAATTGAAAAGAGATAAATATGTATATGTATACACATTTTTGGATAAGTTAAGGAAACCTGGAAGAAAAAAATCTGTGTTCTTTTCAAACATCTAAACTTAAACTCAGTCTTACTAACCAATTTAGGGAAATACATGCATTGGCCATAAATCATTTTTAAGTTTTCCCTCCTTAATGACCTATCAAAGAGCAAACACAGCCTATACTTATGGAATCCATAAGCCTCGCCTCTGCTCACCAAAGCCACATTTAAATCTGGCTTTCATCTCATGCTGCTGGGTTTTCCACCAGGTACAAGATGAAAAGTTGGAAGAGTCTTGTGCTTTTTCAAAAGCAAAACAATTTGGTTGCCACTCAGCAATTCCTGGTGAAATGCCAGGAAGCCTGTAAAAAAAGTTAAAATTTTCCTAACTTAGAGTTCACAAAAGTAAATGAGATGTTCATACTTTCAGATACTCCAACTTTTTTCATTCTTAGCCATTCATAAACAAAAGAAAGCACGCAATTTTGACTTGTTAAAAGTTCATTCAAATTGGTCATCAAGTCTACCTTAGACGGTCCAAAAAAAGGTGAAGGCTACTGACACCATCTTAGTTCGTCTTGCCCTAAAGGACTCTCACGTTAGAGTCCTTGTGAAGATCTTTACAAAGCCTAACAAAATATATAGCTTGCATATTCTTTACCAAAAATGTTTCTAGGCAGTCCTGCAAAATGCTGTTTTCCTTTGCATCTCTAACTCATATTTATTTCTAGAACCAGGATGTGGGCAAGTACAGTGCAGCCTGAAATCTCTTTACGCTTAAGAAGAAAATCAAATCCCCAGATACTTGCAAACACTATCAGAAATAGAATATTATTCTCCGTTCTGCCTGAAGATCATTATCTTTTTTACACTTTGTTTTTATATTTACCAAGTTCATAGAAAGGGCATAAGCAGAAAGAGGAAAATAGCTACTTCTTAAAAAGATTCCAAATTTAGTAATCCTCTCAAACCTATTGGCACACATTTAGAAAGCTGTATTTTCATAAGACTTCATTAATTTTCCATTGGTTCTGTCATTTGAAAAAACAAAGAATCATCCATAACTTTGAACCAAAACCATTGCAAACTTCAAGAAATATTTTTTATAGGAAGAGAAGAGTCATTACAATTAAATTGCAGCAGAGTGGTTTAAAACAGGCAGATGTGGACTCATCTGGATGTCACGCTAGTACCTCCCAAGCATTAACTTGCTACCTGACAGAGGTCATCAATAATAATAATGCTGTAAGGCTCTATTACCTGTTAATATGAGATTACTGTAAGTGTTGGAGAACTGCTCCTTCAGAAGGACCAGATGCATCTGAGCTGCCTTCTCTCTCTGGAGCTCCAGCATAATGTCAGGGTGCTGGGCAATCTTGCAGCCTTTCTGCTTATCCAAGGCAACATCACTCCGGACAATGTCTACAATTAGAGAGGTGACAGGCAGTAAAAACAAAACAAAAAGTATATTCACATAAAAGTGACAGAATTTGTAAATTACCAGCTTTTTTTTTAAAATCAAACTGAAAAGATGGAGAAGTAATAAGCCTGACGGTTTCTCCAGCTCCATACCAAATCCTTTAAGTTTCTCTCCGTTTTTTCCAATTCTTTGGTAATTTCTGTTACTTAGCCCTCTCTGGTCTAACTAAAGACTCCAATCAAACATTTTTCTTCTTAGCTCACCTCCAGGACCTCTTTACCTTTTGGGGCCTTTTCTAAACATCATCTGCCATTTTCCCAAAGGAAGAATAAAACAACTTTGAAAATAAGAACTATAAAATTAACTTCCTCTACCTTCTGCCAGGAATAAATATTCTAAATATTTGGCTTATTTTCAATTCACTTTCTAGCCAGACCATTCAGCGAAAGTTAGAACTGCCATTCTAAGGGTTATGTGACCAGGGACTCTCCTGATATTTTTCATGCATTACTGGGGACATAGCTTCAATCGACCAGGAAATCTTTTTTTCAATCCAGAAATATTTGTGAGCCTCTGAAGTAAGACGGAGAGCTCGAGTCACTAAAGCGTTCCCCCTGCTATTTTTTCATTAATGGCAGTTTGCATTTTACCTCAGGGTGGTTTTGTGCTATTATATACCCTCCAGAAACCAGTCTTCCTCAAAAAGAAACATTCATATAGAATGCTTCCCAATCATTAGGAAACACATTCTATATATCATAATGTATGAAAGTTATTTATTCATTTTTGTCAAATAAAATATAATTTGTCTGATTCTAATAGGAACAAATGATACTATCCAAAGCAATCTGAGTAGCAACTCCAGAAACTTACAAATTTTTCATAGCTAATCAAAAGATTTTATGGGAAAGAACCAAAAAGAGCTCTGACACTGTTGATGCTAATGGTTTCAAATGGGATAAAAATGCCCATAGTAAGTATACCAATCAGAAAGAGTTCTTATCAGCAGTGGCCAAAAACACCTACCAGAAAATACAGGACAGAACACGGCATGGGGGGGGGTAGTAATTGTTCTGGACAAGCAGGCTTTTATTAGCCAAAGAATATCCTATCTATAAATAGAAACTCAACCCAATTCAGGTTAGGATATATGACCAAAAATATTAGCCCGATTTGAAAATGGTCTTTTCTAGTTCTTAGATAAAACAAGAGCCAGTTGGAAATGATGTATTATTTATGCCTAACTATATTTGTACTAATTTATAAAAATAGGCAATAAAATTAGCTAATTGACATAAATAACTAATCTCAGATTTTAAGAGACTTACATTTTGTTTTGTTTTTACTATTTCTAGAAATTATTTGCTTTTAATAAATTCAAATTACTTTGGTTATTACTTTCCAAAATGGTACTAAAGATCAGACTTAACAAAGCACATGAATTAAGTCAAAGACCCACTCTGGTTTTTAAGATTACCTGATAGAAGAGGAATAAAGTATTTACCTAAATTACTAATTTCTCTACATTTTAAATCAAAGTATTTATTTAAAATGACTAATTATTCAAGTTATTTACATTTTAGACTATTCCATTGAATCCTCCCAGCAAGCTTATCAACGGTAGTGGCAGACATTGTTGACAATATTACCCAAACTCAATACACTCCCTTGTACTGTGCTCTCCTCCTCTACTACAGAGAATGAAAGTCTTATCATAGAATTTTGCCGATCCCCTTGAAGCAAAGACATCACAGTTCTGGAAAATAAGTTTGCCTGGTTCTGAGAAGAAACATATTACACTGTCCTCCTACCAACCCATAATTTGAAAAATATTAATTAGAAATAAATGAGATGATATCCCCATTTCCTTGGAAAAGAAGAACCTTTGGCTAGTTTTGATATTTTTTCTTTTCTTTTTTCTGTATTTGGTTGTTTTAGATTTGCTTTGTTTCCTCCCACTATTATTGCAAATCTTTATCTAGTTATATCTATTATTTACTTAACTTCAGAATTTATTCTGTCCTTTCTTGTTTTCATACTTTTTCTCTTCTTATATTTAATTATATTTTCATTAATATAAGTAATTTAAAGTGGTTTCCCTTCTAATTTCTTTTCTAGGGTCATTAGTATTGTAGGTGTTATTTCAATAGCTTTGTTGAGCTTCTTTTTTGTTGGGGGTCATTTTGTTTTGTTTTTACTATTTCTAGAACTTATTTGCTTTTAATAAATTCAAATTACTTTGGTTATTACTTTCCAAAATGGTACTAAAGATCAAACTTAACATATTTAACACAAAAAGTTGGTGTTATGATGTTGAGATATATACATTCCAATAGATAGAAATTGCATTAATACTGTTTACAACTTAGTTTGCTAAAATTTAGGTGGATACTTAAAGAAATGAAAGACAAAAGCCTACAGCTGACACTCCACTCCAAGGAGGTACATACTTTAAGGGAAAAGATATAGATTACTGAATATTTACCTCTATATCAAAAAAAAAAGAGGGAAAAATTATACAACTACTGAAATTCCTCCAGGTGCAAAAGATAATAACATAGGTGACTAACACTGTTTTTCAAATTACACAGTGATAACAAGTCTAAAGGAGTAATACAAAAACCTTATATTTGTTTATCAAATAGCCATCAGGCAGACCACACTTACCTGAGCCCTACAAACAAACTAGGTAACTAAGGTTCTAAAAGTACACATACAATCAGAACCCACCAAATATGCCCCAGAAATCACAGGAAAATTAAAAATACATGATCCAATTAGAATTAAGCTCAACAAAGCTGATTATGGCAGCACATACCCATAATTCCAGCAGCTAAAGACAGGAAGATTAATTCAACACAATCGTAAACTACATTGACCCTGGTGCATGCACATAAAATACACACACACACACACACACACACACACACACACACACTTAATTAAGCTCAATACTATATCAGTAGAAAAAAGAAGACTTATGACTAAAAGCTAAAGACATATCAAAATTAATGGATGTGCAATTCCCAACATAGAAACACAAGAAATATGAAAAATCATAAGCAACGCGATTCTACCAGAGGTCCATAATTCTATGAACTGCTTCAAAATATATTAATATCAATAAAATAATTGATAAATAATTCAAAAAACTGGTTTTCAAGAAGGATCAATGACCTTTGAGAAAACACAGGAAAACAGCTGAATATAAATTACGAAGAACTGAAAGATAAAAGTAAGAAATTCCAGGGCTGTACCATTGGCCCAGAAGCAGCTTCAAAGGGAAGCCCAAGCTTCAGGCCCTGAGCAGTGTCAGTGGGAGGCCTGAGCCTCAGGCCTAGAAGCAAGGAGCTCCCACCTGGTGAAACGATAGCAGTAGCTTCCAGAAACTACACAAGAAGTTCGTCTGGGAAAGATCACCTGTGTCCCAGCCAGCATTCACTGCCATTTCTCAGTTGGAGATAACCCACTGCTACATCAACCACTGGAGCCTCAGCCACACCTATACCTCCAACGGGAGGAGTGTCCACCACAGGAGCAGACTCACCTGCACCTCAAGGATCAAACACCTGAGCTTTGGGCCCACTTCTACCAGGAGGAACGTTCACCGGAGGCTCGGCACTGCTTGTGCCTGAAGGAGTGATCAAGGGAGCCACAGACCTCAACTATACCAATTGGAGAAAGAGAGAACCCCTGAAGCACAAGCTCTGTCTACACCAATTAGAGGAATAGATGTGTACACAACAACGGAAGAACACACTCAACAATATAAAGAGCAATACGGCACCACTAGAACATCCCAACACAGACAAAATAGAAGAAAAGGACCTAAAAAGTAACTTTATGAGGATGATTGAGGCCATTGAGAGGAAATGAAAAATTCCCTTTAAAAAAAAAATGGAGGAAAAGCTGGGCGTTGGTGGCACACGCCTTTAATCCCAGCACTCAGGAGGCAGGCGCAGGCAGATCTCTGTGAGTTCAAGGTCAGCCTAGTCTCCAGAGCGAGTGCCAGGATAGGCTCCAAAGTTACACAGAGAAACCCTGTCTCAAAAAACAACAACAACAAAAAAAAAAAAAATGGAGGAAAAGACAAACCAAAAATTGGAAGATATCAACAAATCCCTTAAAGAAATCCCCCAAAAAAGCAATCAAACAATTGAAGAAAACGATTCAAGACTTGAAATCTGAAATAGGGGCAATAAAGAAAACACAAATTGAGGGAATTCTGGAAACGGAAAATCTAGGTAAACAATCAGGAACCACAAATGCAAGCTTAAACAACAGAATACAAGAGATGGAAGAGAGAATTTCAGGCACTGAAGATACAATAGAGGAAATAGATTCATCCATCAAAGAAAATTTTAAATCCAACAAATCCTTAACACAAAACATACAGGAAATCTGGGATAACGTGAAAAGACCAAATATAAGAATAATAGGGATGGAAGAAGAAGTCCAACTCAAAGGCACAGAAAATATATTCAACAAAATCATAGAAGAAAACTTTCCCAACCTAAAGAAGGACATGCCTATGAAAATACAAGAGGCTTACAGAATACTGAATAGACTGGACCAAAAGAAAAAGTTTCCTCACCACATAATAATCAAAACAATAAACAAATAGAATAAAGAAAGATTATTAAGAGCTGCAAAGGAGAAAGGCCAGGAAACATATGGAGCCAGACCTATCAGAATTATACCTGACCTCTCAGCAGAAACAATGAAGGCCAGAAAGTACTGGTCATATGTTATGCAGACACTAAGGGACCACAGATGCAGCCCAGACTATTTTACCCAGCAAAGCTTTCAATAACCATAGATGGAGAAAACAAGATATCCCATGATAAAACCAAGTTTAAACAATACCTATCCACAAAACCAGCCCTACAGAAAGTATGAGAAGGAAAATGCTAACTGAAGAAAGTCACCTACATCCACAAGGACACAGGAAATAGATGAGCTTATGGCAGAAAATCACAAAGAACGGAATTGAACACAAAATGACATCACCAAAAACAAAATAACAGGCACTAGCAATCACTGGTCATTAATGCCAATTAATATAAATGGTCTCAATTCACCTATAAAAAGACACAAGCTAATAGATTGGATACAAAAATAGAGTCTATTCTTCTGCTACATACAAGAAACACACCTCAACGTCACAGATAGACATTACCTCAGAGCAAAGAGTTGGGAAAATTCTTTCCAATCAAATGTACCTAAGAAACAGTATGGTTTAAGCTATCCTAATATCTAACAAAATAGACTTCAAACTAAAATTAATCAAAAAAAGATAAAGAAGGGCATTTCATATTCATTATAGGAAAAATCCATCAAGAGAAAACATCAATTCTGAACATCTATGCCCCAAACACAAGAGCTCCTTCATTTGTAAAAGAAACATTACTAAAGCTTAAATCACAAATCAAGCCCCACACAAAATAATGGGAGACGTCAACACTCTACTCTCACCACCGGACAGGTGTGCCAGATAGAAGCTTAATGGATAAATAAGGAAATTAACAGATGTTATGGCTCAAATGGACTTAACAGACATCTATTGAACATTCCACGCAAACACAAAAGAATATGCTTTCTTTTTACAGAACCTTCTCAAAAAGAGATCACATACTCAGCAACAAAACAAACCTCAACAGATTTTTTTAAAAAGGAATAAACCCTGTGCTGTATCAGATCACAAAGGAATAAACCCTGTACTGTATCAGATCACCACAGCTAAAAGTTAGAATTCAACAGCAACATGAAAGTCAGAAAGCCACAAACACACTCAACAATGATCAACTGAACCACCACTGGGTCAAGGAAGATATAAAGAAAGAAATTAAAGACTTCCTAAAATTAACGAAAATGACGACATAACATACCCAAACTTATGGGACACAATGAAAGCAGTGCTAAGAGGAAAGTTCATAGCACTAAATGACTACATAAAGAATCTGGGAAAATCCCACACTAGTGAATTAACAAAACAACTGAAATTACTAGAACAAAAAGAAGCAAACTCACCCGGAAGGAGTAGATGGCAAGAAATAGTCAAATTGAGGGCTGAAATCAATAAAATGGAAACAAAGAAAATAATACAAAGTCAATGAGACAAAGAGTTGATTCTTTGAGCAATTCAACAAAATTTTATCCAAACTAACCAAAAGACACAGAGAAAATATCCAAATTAGCAGAATCAGAAATGAAAAGAGGGACATAACAACAGACTCTGAGGAAATCCAGAGAATCACCAAGTCATACATCAAAAACCTGTACTCCACAACATTGGGAAGCTTTATGAAGATGGGCAATTTTCTAGATAAGTACCACATACCAAAATTAAATCAAGAACAGGTAAACAACTTAAGTACACCTATAATCCCCAAGGAATGAGAAACAGTTATCAATAGTCTCCCAACCAAAAAAAGCCCAGGCCCAGATATGTTCAGTGTTGAATTCTACCAGATGTTCAAAGAAGATCTAATACCAATACTCCTCAAATTATTCCACACAATAGAAACAGAAGGAACACTGCCAAACTCTTTTTACGAGGCTACCATTACCCTGATACCCAAACCACACAAAGACACAACTAAGAAAGAGAACTACAGACCAATTTCCCTCATGAACACTGATGCAAAATTACTCAATAAAATACTAGCAAACTGGATCCAAGAACACATCAGAAAAATCATCCACTATGACCAAGCAGGATTCATCCCAGAGATGTAGGGATGGCTCATCATATGAAGATTCATCAATGTAATCCACCATATAAACAAACTGAAAGTAAAAACCATGTGATCATCTCATTAGATTCTGAAAAGGCCTTTGACAAAATTCAACACCCCTTCATGATAAAAGTCTTGGAGAGAATAGGAATACAAGGAACATACCTAAACATAATAAAGGCAATATGCAGTAACCCAACAGTCAACAGCCAACTAAATGGAGAAAAACTCAAAGCAATCGCACTGAAATCAGGAGTAAGACAAGGCTGTCCACTCTCTATATATCTATTCAACATAGCAATTGAAGTTCTAGCTAGACCAATGAGACAAAAAGGGAGATCAATGAGATACAAATTGGAAAAGAACTCAAACTCTTGCTATTTGCTGATGATATGAGAGTTTACATAAGTGACCCCAAAAATTCTACCAGGGAACTCCTACAACTGATAAACATCTTAAGTAATATAGCAGAATAAAAGATTAACTAAAAAAAAGTCAGTAGCCATCCTATATGCAGATGATAAATGGACTGAGAAAGAAATCAGAGAAACATCACCATTTACAAGAGCCACAAATAGTATAAAATATCTTGGGGTAACTCTAACTAAACAAGTGAAAGACCTGTATAGCATGAACTTCAAGTCTTAAAAAAAAAAGAACTTAAAGAAGATATCAGAAAATAGAAAGATCTTCCATGCTCTTGGATATGTAGGATCAACAAAGTAAAAATGACAATTCTACCAAAAGTAATCTAGATTCAATGTAATCCCCATCAAAATTCCAGCACAATTCTTCACAGACCTTGAAAGAACAATACACAGCTTCATATGAAAAAAAAAAAAAAAACAGGAGAGCCTAAACAATCGTGTACAATAAAGGATCATCTGGGCACATCACCATTCCTAACTCCAAGCTCTGCTATAGATCTATAGTAATGAAAACAACTTGGTATTAGCATAAAAACAGACAGGTAGAGCAATGGAATCAAATTGAAGACCCTGATATCAAACCACACACCTATGAACACCAAATTTTTGACAAAGAAGCTAAAAATAGAAAATAGAAAAAAGAAAGCATCTTCAACAAATGGTGCTGGCATAACTGGCTGTCAACATATAGAAGAATGCAAATAGATCCATATCTATCGCCATGTACAAAACTCAAGTCCAAATGGATCAAAGATCTCAATATAAATCCATCCACATGGAACCTCATAGAAAAGAAAATAGGAAATACACTTGAACACTTGACACTTACAGGCAAGTTTTATCTCTCATTTACTTGCTTCTGAGCAATCCAAGGTATTCATTTTACATCAGGAACACTTACAAGTGTAAGAAATACACTTGACACAGGAGACCATGTCCTAAATAAAACACCAGTAGCACAGACACTGAGAGCAACAATTAATAAATGGGACCTTCTGTAACTGAGAAGCTTCTGTA